>NC_092821.1:110074959-110149959 GCF_023375885.2 Dermacentor andersoni
GGCGCTGGCTACTTTGCTGTCGAGAATGCTGTGTCAAGCTGATAACGCACAAGCAGTTCCCGACTAGAAGGTACCGGTCTGGCAGCGTCAAAGAAAGGAAATGAGGACAAGACAGTTGACGATTACTGTTTTGGGACGAAATACAACCCAAAGGTTGTAAACATTTTTTTTTTTTTTTTAGAGTGCGGTGCATGAAAGAACACGGCGCAAGCGAGGCTTGGGCGCATGCGCGAGAAAGCACGCCATAAGCGGCGATGACCAACAAATATAATTTATGTGTAAACACTCGCACGATCTCCGGTGTTGTGCTACGGAGCGTTACCGGCAACAATACATCCTTAAAGAGACGCTTACACAATTCTAAACTTTTTTCTGGACAAGCACATCGCGGCCTATATCGAATTAAGGGCAAATCAAGAGAATTGGTCTTGATTAACGTAAAAGGAGTTTATAGGTGTAGCGATCGATGCGAAATGGGCAGTTTTAGGCGTACATCTAGATAGAAAAAAAAAACACTTGACAGCGTTCACTGTGTCAAGCTTTTAGTCAAGCTTGAGCAATATGGAACGTGTGGTCACGCGAGCAAGTTATTTTCCTCCTATCTCCGGCATCGGTCTGAGAATGTGAACCGTAACGGTTCGCGCACCCCAAAATTAATTTCTTTCCCAAACGCGATGTCCCACAAGGTAGCATTCTTGGGGCCCTGCTATTTGTTGTTTATGTGAATGATAATTCTTTTTTCATAGTGGCCGAAAACGTCAAATGGATAGCAGGTGCAGACGGCACCAAATTCTTCCAGTGGCACCAAATCCGGACGTTCTCGTTAATTTCGCAAACGTGGTGTTCCAGGATATTTCTTAACTGGCGCCGAGGAGACTACCCGGGCATTGATTCCAAGAAAACGCGAGCCACCATCTTTCGTGCTAGGCGTAAGGCCCTAAACCTTTATTAAGCATGTTGTATCTAAAGGACGAGCAAATTGTAATTTTGAGTAAGGTCAGAATACTCGGAGTAATATTTTCAGAAAGATTACCTTGGAACGAACATACCGAGCTCACATGCAGTAAGCTAAACAGAATCACGCAAATATTACACAGACATCGACATGACTTGTCCACTATAGTGAAACGCACTGTGCATAATTCAGTTCTTCTATATGTGCAACAAATTATTGTCACTCAGACTGGGCGATCACTAGAAAACGAGACATCAATAAATTGAAGCTATGACAGAAATGTGCGATTTCTCCTACAGTAAATATTTCCTCTAGAGAACCATACTTCCAAAATATTTTCTTTCAAAAACAAAATAATGTTAGCCAAATTTGCTTTCTCATTTCGCATGGCGTGTACGTACAGGTTCACACTGGTAAAAGGAAATAATAGCTACTTTAGCTTGCTTACCCACAACCGTCGCGCACTCCCGCATAATGCGAAACTGGAGACCTTCGGTTAAAACGATTATGTCGTTCAAATTGTGGACGACACAGTATCAAACCGCATGGCTTCTTCGTAAAACACCCTGGATTGTATTGAAGAGAACCTGGAAACTACATCTGCGTGTTTGTTCCTTTTTCATTCATCTCTTATCACAAGATGGATGGATGGATAAGTTTACTGAAAGGTCCTGCGAGTTACGGTGCGCAAGGCCCCATAGAGCTGATTACTCTCACGTTTGGACCGGGAGTTGTAACTCCCTGGCCGTATCGTGGGCTCGCTGGACGGCCCAGAGCTGCTCCGCCAGGTCCGTGCTGCGTAATGCTTCTTGTAGCCTGGCGAAGTCTTGATTCCTGTTTGCGTGGGTCCGACCACATGGCCAGAGCAAGTGTTATACGTCTTGTGTGCTACGGCCATTATCGCAATATGATGTTGTGTATAGCTCAGGTATGTAGTGATGTAGTCTGTTCTGCGTGGGGTACGTGTTGGTTTGAAGCATTCTGAACGTGAGGGCTTGAGGCCTGGTGAGCTTATTGTGAGGTGTGATGTGTATTCTGCGGTCTAGATAAAAGTGCTTTGTCATCTCGTTGTATGTGGAGGGAGGGTGCCGATTCTCGCTCGGACGGTCACGACCAGAATAGGTGGCGTCGTGGAGGGTTAGGTCTCGCGCGCTCCTGTGAACCATCTCATTGAGATTGGGAGGGGCGTCCTCGATCTCTCCGGGATGTACCGGGAACCAGCAGATGGTGTGATGCTGCAGCGGTGCGGATGTATTGACTATTTGTAGTGCTTGTCATCCAACGGGTCCTTTCTGAAAGGCTTTGACGGCCGAGCGTGAATCACTGTAGACGTGGCTGGTGGTTGGGTCTGTGAGCGTGAGTGCGATGGCGACCTGTTCTGCTATCTCGGACTTGTGGGTCTTGACTGTGAGAGCGTTTGTGACTTGACCTTGCTTATTGACCGTGATGGCAACGAAGGCCTTCCTGGACGTGTACTGTGCCGCATCTACGAAAGAGGCTAGGATCTTCTTATCACGTATCTCACGCAGGATGAGCGATCCGCGTGCCAGCATCCTGTGTTGATGGTGCGCGGGGTTCATGTTCCGCGGGAGTGGGCGAACCGTGTAGGAGTTGCGTGTGTCCGTCGGAACGCTTTGGTATAGATTCTCGATTGCTGTGGTGTCATGACCTTGTTTGGCTAGGATTTCTCTACCCGGTTTGGTTCCGAGAGTCTTGTCAATTGAGCCTGTTCTTGAGCTTCGGCGATTTCTTCAAGTGTACTGTGTATCCCCAGTTGCAGCAGGAGCTCTGTCCCGGTGCTCTTGGGGATTCCCAGCGCTAGTTTGACTAGCTTCCTCAGTTGCACATTCAGTTTGTCCTCCGCTACCTTCCATCTGTGCATGGCCGCCTCGTACGTGAAGTTGCATAGCGCGAAGGCGTGTGTTAGCTTGAGGAGATTTTCTTCCCTAAGGCAGTGCTGTCTGTTTGCTACGCGTCGTATGAGATTCAATGCATTATTCTACTTAGTCACGATCTTCTCCACTGTCGCGGCGTTAGAGCCGTTGCTCTCAATGAGCATGACGAGGACTCTGATTTTGCTGACGTGCGGAATGGTTCCTCCTTCTTTTGTTCTGAGAATAATGTCGTGTGTGTCTCTGATTTCGCTCTTTGGCTTGGGACCGCTTCTCGATGGTTTGTAGACGAGGAGCCCCGACTTCGCGGGCGAACATCGCAGGCCCGTGGGAGCGAGGTATTCCTCGATCGCGTCGATCGCTTGCTGTAGGGCGTTCTCAATTGATCCCAGGCTACCTCCGGGGTTCTAGAGCCTTACGTCATCTGCGTATATGGTGTATTTGACGTTCTCGATTTGATCCAGCCTCTTGCCTAGGCCGGCTAGCGCAAGGATGAAAAGCGTTGGAGAGATTACAGGACCTTGCGGGGTGCCCTTGCTGCCCAATTGTTATTTCTAGGACGTGATTTTCCCTAGACGGATCAAGAAAGACCCGGATGATTTCTTTCTTTCTGCTCTTGTATTCGCAAATCGATTGATCATGATATGCCTAATATTCTTTGTCAGCTTGCAATTTTTACTGTACGAGTTTTCTTTTTCTTTGTTGTTTTGTTTCTTTTTGGTCTGCGTCTCAGTTTCTCACCATTGTATTCTTTTTGCAACTCAGGCTTTTGTACATGTGTAGCTAAACCTTTTTTCATGGCTGTACGTTTTGTTGCGAATTTATTACATGACTTTGTGTCTTTTCCAACTTATTGTGTTCTTGTTGCAATGCTCACATTTTTTGCAAGTCACCTTGAACGCGTGCCAGTGCTGCTCACTGCCGAATTTCAACTTAGGGGACCGTGCTTAGCCAAGCTGTAGTTTATGCAGCTCTTTTCCCGTTCTTTTCGTGTGATCAATAAAATGTTAATTAATTAATTAATTAATTCTTTCGTTCGTTCGTTCATTCAATTTTTTCTTGATTGATAGAATGTTAAGCGGTATTGGTAAACTGTACTTCTGGCATGCGAGAAACGTCAGTCTCACCCAGTGCTGCCAACTTCCAAAGCCAGTTTTCCCTTAAGTGGTATTTAAAAAATTCCCTAGATCTCCCTACGTTTTTGTAACATACACTTGTTCAGTTTGTCAACGTGGTTTTTGTAAAGATGTACTATTTTGTTATGCAAATAGATTGTATATTTAGTTTCGATTTACTTACAAACTTGTTTTATAAATTTCAATAATGAAGTCGCTGCACTCAAGCTGAATTGATGTTGCAGTGAAAGCCGCGCTAACCAGAATTCTCCCTGCTAACAGCACGTTCTCAGAACAAGACGTCACCACGTTTACACTCGCTCCACGTGGAAATGGAATGGAATGGAAAACTTTATTGAGTCTTTTAAGGTTTTAGCGGTTCGAGGCCGAAGTCTTCATTCTTGAAGCTTGGGTCCTCTTCAGCCATGGATGGGCCCCTAGTCCAGGGCTCCACTGAGCCGGGCCGCCTCGCACGCGTGCGCTATTAGAGCTCTTTGAGCCTCTAGCTCGCGGCTGGTGAGCCAGCTCTCCCATTGCTCCGCACTTGGTGTTTTGTGTTTGTGGAATGCCTGGTTTCTTGTACACTCCTATGTAATGTGGTATAATGTTGGTTTAGCTCCACACCACGGACAGGTTGCGCTATACTGCGTGGGGAACATCCTACTTAGTATGTGTAAGTTTGGGAAGGTGCCCGTTTGCAGTCTCCGCCATCCTGCGGCCTCCTCCTTTGTTAATGCTTTATGTGGTGGGGGATATTGATATCTTAGCCCCTTATAGAGGTTTAATAGCTCTGAATAGCTGTTCCCGCAGTTGATCCGTGGCCCCTCTGGGGCGGTTGACGTTCCTGCTCGGCTGGTCATCCCTCAAGCTAGGCTGTCCGCCCCTTCGTTGCCCCTGATCCCTGCGTGGCTTGGTATCCAGATAATGTTATGTGTGGGTTTTCCCTCAGCGATTGGAACTCTGCTGAGGATCTTGAGCGCCGTGCTACTAATTCTGCCTCTTATATAGCTCCGGCACGCCTCTTGTGAATCTGTTAGAATATTGAGGGATATTCCTGTTCTATAACCTTCTTCCGCTGCCAGTGCGACAGCAATTTCCTCTGCCTCGGTTATGTTAGCCACCTCGGCCGTGAGTCCTGTGATTAATTCTCCTAGATTATTTACTACTACCGCTGCCGCGTTGTTTTTGTGTGCTTGTGAGTATAGGGACGCATCGGTATAGACTGTATTGTCCCGATGTCCCATCGTCTTTTCGTAAAACTCTGCCCTAGCCTGTCTCCTACTCGCATGGAGGTTTGGGTCCATGTTGCGAGGGATAGGTTGTATTCGTAGTTTCTTTCTTAGTGGGTCTGGTATTGTGGCCCTGCTACTTTGTGGTTTTTCTACTTCCCGACCTAGCTTTGTCAGGAGCGCCCTTCCTGTTGTTGTATTGCTGAGTCTTCGTACTTGTGCGTTGAGCTGGCATTCCCTTAGTTCTTCAAAAGTGTTGCTGATTCCAAGTTGCATGAGTTTGTCGTTGGATGTGTTCCTTGGGAGGTGGAGAGCTGTTTTATACGCTTTCCGGAGGATGATCTCCACTTGCTCTTTTTCGGTTTTGGTGATTGCATGGTACGGCAGTGAGTATGTGACCCGGCTTACTATCAGGCTGTTGACCAACCTGAGTGTGTCCTCCTCTTTCATGCCATATCGCTTGTGTGCCACTCTGCTAATCATTCGGCCCACCTGTCCTGCTGCTTTGTTTAGCAGGCAGATTGTGTGGCTGCATTTCCGGCTTCCTTGCAGCCACATGCCGAGGATTCTAATCATTTTTTGTTCCGGGATGTTCTGTCCTTCTAGCCTTACTTCGAGCGGGGCATCAGTGGGGTGTCTGCCCACCCTGAGGAGTTCAGATTTCTCCGTGGAGCATCTGAGGCCTCTTTGCTTTGTGTATTCTTCGATGCAGGTGGCAGCTTCTTGTAGTGCCTCTTGTTTATCCCCTAGTGAGCCTTGAGTAGTCCAGATCGTTATGTCGTCCGCGTACATTGCGTGACTGATTCCTTGGATTTTGCTAAGTTTCTTGGTAAGGTTGACCATCGCTATGTTGAAGAGTACTGGCGAGATTACTGAGCCCTGCGGAGTGCCCTTGCATGGCGTTTGAAAGGCGTCACTCCGTAGGTCTCCCAGGCCTACTGTCGCTGTTCTGTCGGTTAGGAAGCTTCTGATATAGTCATGGACTTTCTTCCCGCAATTAGTGGTGTTGATCCCCTCCATAATGGCGGCGTGGGACACGTTGTCAAAGGCTCCCTTGATGTCGATGGCCATGACCACGTTTTCCCCGTGTTTCGGCATTGTCTCGAGTACCTCTTCCTTTAGCTGTAGCAAGATATCTTGGGTAGACAAGTTTGCCCTGAAGCCGAACATGGTGTTGGGGTACCATCCTCCGTTTTCAAGATGCGTTTGGATTCTTCGGGTTACTATTCTTTCGTACAGCTTGCCTAGGCATGATGTAAGCGAAATTGGTCTGAGATTTTCAATTTGGAGTTTTTTGCCGGGTTTGGGAATCATCACCACTACGGCGTGTTTCCACTCCGCTGGTACTTTGCCTTCCTCCCATAGTTTGTTGAGGTAGAGGGTGAGCTGATCAATTGCTTCGTCGCTGAGGTTTCGAATTAGGGAGTTTCGGATTTTGTCCGCCCCTGCTGCTGTGTAAGGGCTCCACGTGGAAAACAAATTTGAACAGCAAAATGCCCAGATTGACACCGAACCTTGTTTGACTTGCAAGGAAGCTGGCACCGGACTACGCCGGATTACTGAATGTATAGCAACGTCAAAACAGGTATGTGTGTCCCTGCACGATACCAATACAAAGAATGTGCAAAAAATATTTTTTTAACATGCTGTGCTGTTCCGATGTAGCAGCACCACTTCGTGCGCTTAAAAGTCGTTTGCAGCGAAGCACGCAGATAGGCGCCCATTTTTTTTTGTCTTTCCCCTATGCAAAAACTCCCCAAGACACGTGACCACTGGCACTCTACAATGCGAGTCTGTTGCTCTGCCAACGGACGCTAACTTTGAGCGCGCAGTCACCTACTCAGTGCAGTTACCGCTCAGATGCTGAGATTTGCACGTACCGCTTCATTTGGCATTGCATCCTACGTTCGTTTTGCCGGTCACAGATAAATATTTGATTGAAATGGCGATATCGACACGTTGTCGTTTACTTGACGATAGGCGTTCTCTGCATTGTATAAGACCACAGGTCACACGTGGCATGCTAATGCGCAAGTAATTTGGGAAGACTGAAATCAAAACGTGCCGTCACGTCAGCATTTCCATGTATCGGAGACCCGACTCAGAGACTCAAACTCAAAGATTCAAGTCTCTGGCTTTTTTTTTACCTCCATGTCATAGCGCATATTTTCTCTAGATTTGGAAAACGTTTCCTAAGCACAGCCTAGAATCCCTAGATCTAGGGAAATTCCCCTTGGGTTGGCAAGGGAAATTCGTAAGCCTTAATTGGTAAATTCGCAAGGGACTTCGTAAGCCAGAAAAGAAGCGAGAGGCGGACTTGACGTTCCCGCCCTGGCTTCTCGTGACGTCACAATATTTTGATCAGTGTCTGCTATGGGTAACCAGCGCTCGCCAGGAGACGCTAGTGGGCAGTGTGAGTCGCTGCTCCAACTCGGAGTGAACGTCAAGCGGAAAGCCAGAGAGGCTGAAATAATCCTATGGGTGGCGGCAATGGAAAAGAAACCTGCCAGGAGTAACTACTTAAGAGGAAAAAACGAAATCAGGAAGGAAATAACCTATGATAACTCAAAGGGAAGCTAATTACTATACGAAGCGAGATCAGGATGCCTTAGAACACGCACCCATAATATAAGGCGAGATATAAGAAGGAAGAAGAAGCATGTGCTTGCTGCGGTAAACCTAGGGAAACGTTGGAGCATATTTTATTAGAATGTGAAGACATCTGCCCAGCCGTCCATTTAGGCCCCACTGGCCTCCTTGAAGCCCTTGGGTTCAGCGAGTGCAGGGGAAAAGTAAACATGTTTCCAATGGAGATTAGTAAGAGACGATTGGAAGATTGGTCGAAGAAAAGTAGGGAAACGACAAAAAACGGAGACGTACAAAAGCAAAGACCACAATAGGGGGTCAGAAAATTTGGTTGTGGGAGTTCATCGTGTTTTTTTTTTCTTTTTCTAACCTAGGTAGGACATTAGGCAGTATAACAGCAAGAGCTTGGTGGCTAAACGCACCGCCCCGTTCCAAAGGCGACGCTCACAACATCCATCCGTACATCCATCCATCCATCCAACCAACGCTGCTCCCGAGTTCCCGTGGTCAACACGAGCTGAACTTCTTGTCAGAGCCGGTTTGTGTTCGTAAAACCGGCTGTGTGCATTCCTGCATGTTTAATAGTCCTTACTTTCGATATGCGCGATAACTTCGCAAAAAAAAAAAGAGCAGATCCCACACACTGGGGGCTATCTACGTCATGCGAAGCATTTAGGTAGCAGCTTTAAGGGATAAGAAAAGAAAAGATTGGGTGAGGGAACAAACGCGGGTAAATGACATCCGAGTTGAAATCAAGAAAAAGAAATGGGCATGGGCCGGACATGTAATGAGGAGGGAAGATAACCGATGGTCATTAAGGATTACGGACTGGATTCCAAGGGAAGGGAAGCGTAGCAGGGGGCGGCAGAAAGTTAGGTGGGCGGATGAGATTAAGAAGTTTGCAGGGACAACATGGCCACAATTAGTACATGACCGGGGTAGTTGGAGAAGTATGGGAGAGGCCTTTGCCCTGCAGTGGGCGCAACCAGGCTGATGATGATGATGATGATGATACACAGTCACCTAGCATTGCTTTGGGTTCCCACAAAACGATACCAGGTGGACCAACATATTTCTATAAATTGAGTATAGTTGTGTGTGGGGGGGGGGGGGGGGGCGTACGTGTGTGTGTGACGACAGCAGCATGACGACAGCACCGTTGTAGACAATCGTACGACGGCAATGGCCCGCTTTCTACGCCGGTCGTTCTACGCAAGCCTACCACATTGCAGTTCGTGGTTTCTACATTACTAGTGGACGAGGGTAAGCGAGGGAAACGCGGATTGTGAAGTCAGCATCGAATACGCGTCATACAATCTTACGTACACATGACTATTTAATTTGGTGCGTGTTAAAACGACGATGACACTTTGGTAAAAGAAATTCTAAAATAAATTCAGTGCCCTTCCACTTTGTGAAGAAGGATGACCAGCGAAGCTGTGAATGTGGAGTTCTTAATGTCGAACTGCACCTCCGCTGTGGGTCGGCCCGGTATTGCGCTATCTCCGGGATCGGTCCGCGTGTGAAAAACTGTTGGTCTATGTCTACGGAGACGAGATCCGCCGGAACCTAGTCACAAACAACTTCGCCGAAGAACATGAATAACTTGGGCTCCCATAAAGTCAGTAGAACGTCGCAGTTCCTACGCAGCGTAAGCTGCCAAAAGGAAAGTACTGGACAAAGCGGGCCGGTCTCGGAAATGTATGCAGGCTATGACAGGGTGTCTGAAAGAGCTGGCTCACTTTGAAACGAGAAAAGCTTGCGTGCGGTCACGGCATAATCATGGCCTCATGGCGATACAGAAAAAAAGAAAAAGAAAATGGGGTGGCCTAATGGTTAGAGCAGCTGGCTGCTCTGCTCGACTGCAAATGTTTTTTCCACATAGGTCTGATAGTATTGAATTTTACAGTGAAACTGTATATGCCTAGCCGATCCGTGCGTCCGTCACTCAGTCGCCTGTACGCCGAAAACTCCCCCGGCGCAACCCCATGCGCACGCGCGAAAAAACAAACAAAAAAAAACGAGAAAGAGAGGCGCGCGATTGGCTGCGCCAGCAGTGACGTCGTTGCTCTCCGTCGCCGCCGAGCGCGCGCGCAGCAGTTTCTTTCCAGCTCCGAAATGGGCAGGCCACGCGTAATACGTACTCCCGAGGAGCAGCCAGCTTTCGATCAGCAACGCCGCGAGCAGAACCGGGAACGAGCTCGTCTACGCCGTGCCGATGCTGCAGCCCGGGTACAAGAACAGGCTCGTGCAGCCGAGCGCAACCAACAACTGCTTACCGAGGATCCGGCAGCCTACTAAGCCGTCGTTTGACGAACCGTCGGGGTAAACCCAGTGATAAACAACGGGGTCGCACGTTTCAGCTTCGCTGGTTAAACATCTGTACGGAGTGCTTGGCCGGCAATTTTTCGTTAAAGCGAGGCGAGACAGGAACCTACGTACGTACCGCAAAGTGCCAAAATGAGGCAAAGAATGATTTGCATTAAAAAAAGAAACGTTCTCAACTTGAGGCGCAGTCTCATTTGCGTCAATGCAAATTACGGCGAAGTGAAACAGGCTTTTATCAATAAAAAGTCACGCCATAGGAACCCGGAAGCGTGCGATGATCGTGTTTTATCATCGCCGATAAAGCAGTTAAAAGACATATGTTTATTCAGCAGTAGCACCAGGAAGAACTTTCTTTTCCTTTTGGATTACCACGCAATTTTCTTTTGACGGCCGACTGCTTGCTGGTTCTTATATCTGGCCTTGAGAAATGGTGATGTGCTTGTTTGCACTATAAAGGTTGCGTCGCTGTCCCTGGCTTTAATTTTCGTGTCTCGTGCAGGCGAGTTCACCGTTGTTTGTTTGTTGGGAAATGTTAAATTGCTTATCTCGGCCAGGCCAGAATCGGCTCAATTTGAGAGTTACTGCGTTTCGACAGAAATGCCCGCGTATTTGAACCTCCATTCCTGGCGAAATTTTACGGAAACCTAGTAGAAAGACCTCTGTAAATCACACAGAAACAAACTGCTGGACAGTTTCTTGAAGAATTATTTGCAAATGGCAATAAATAATTCATACAGTGTTCTTTTTTTGCTTGTGCGTGTGTATTTAGGTGGGTGGGGATGCTCGAGTTCGTAAATGCAAGGCACTTCTAAAATTTCGTTAGAACAGCAGCTTGGGCTTGTTGGTTTTCCATCCTGAGAATTCAGACGCTGTGAAGTGCTGGAAAAACACAATAGACCAGCTGGTTCTGGAGATTATTTGAGCAGCCGAGATTGGCAGACTTCGTCACCAATGTGTTAGCACGCCGTCCTTGTAGCTAACAAAAATAAAACTTGACCTTTTTCACGTACAATCATTTTCTTGAGCGCGCGGAAGTTCGTGTGTCACATGATGTGTAATGACGTGCCTGTGACACGTGTGGGCCTATGTATAATAAGCCGTGTTTCTTTCAAATAAGTGTTGTTGAAAGTCAGCGCTCGTGGTGTGGTCTTCTCGTCTCTTGTCCCCGTCTAATTGTGGTGTCAACACCACGGTTCTAAAATCTGTTTGTTTCATTCTTTCCACGTTCTTTTAACTTGATGACACTCATGTTTTGTGCGCGTTTAACCCTTGCAGCAACACCTTTTTACCGCTCACATAAACTGGGCGAGGGGACGTGAGCTTGCCGCTTGCTTGTCTGTGTGGGTTACTCTCCCTTTTTTTCCCTCTCAGTTTAATTCTTCGTCCCTGCACTCCCATACTGATAGCATTTCATCGTTTTGATTCTTCTTATTTTGCTCTTTCTGCCTTTATTTCTTCTGTGAGCATTATATTACCCCTTCACCTTCTTCATCTGTACATATTCATCACCATGGCTAGCGTCATCTTCTTCAGCGCGCGACATGCTAAACAAACCGTGGAGGCTTCTCAGCTGTCTCGCACTTCATTTATTTCGGTCTTCCTATGTTCTTTTTTTATGTGCTTCAATATTTTTCACCTCAGGTATCTTAATATTCAGCCTAAGCGGCCAGAGAAGAGAAAGGTCGGCAGTGTATAAATGGTGAATCATGCCGAGCTATTTAGCTAATAAGCAAGAACAGCTATTGCTAGTTATTACGTTGTGGAACATGTTAGCAGGGTTAAGCAAAAAAAAAAAAAGAAGTCAGCTTCACCGGATGGGCGAAGCACTGACTGCGACAGAAAGGTTTAGCACTGCGCCTGAACTTATCGGACGCTGTTCTAACTACACGTGGGTCAGCCAAAATTTCTGGCACTTTAGACGAAACTTTTTTTTAAAGCGAAAGCTTTACTGGCCGCGAACTTGCGATTTCGCCGTGGCGGTGCTCCGAGGAGGCGCATGACATCACAACGCGCGCCTCGCAGCAGATATTTCTCTCTCTCTCTCACTCCCCAGTCACTACTGCTCATGCGCCACTAGTAGCACCAAGCCACAGGTGTTCCACCTTTGCGCAGCGCCGCGCCTTTCCGCCACCGCCGTTTGATATGACGTCACACCGCGTTCCTCGTCGTTGCGCTCGCCTCCGCTCGCCTCGCCCGATGCGTCGCATGCCTGATAACATGTCGGAGGATTGAAAAGGAGAGCTCGCGTGCGCCGCAACCACAGTTGAGGCGGTAGTATGGACGGCGACAATTCTGATAAGCAGGAGGAGGCCTGGAATCGACATCGGAACGAGATGAAGAGGAAACGAATCGCCCAGGAAACAGACGAACAGCGCGCCGAACGACTGGCTAAACGCCGCAACATAGCTAGACGACCAGACTAACCTGGACTTTACAATCAAGATTAACCAAGGCTAACCATGCGATGCTTGCGCTACGTATATCCTGGCATAGCCGAGCTAAGCCACTGCCAATTTTTCTACCGTGCGGAGCCCCACGGCGACGATGACGGCTGAAATTCGCTTTTAGTGCCCATATAACTGCGCAGTAGAAACAAAGGAAAGAAAAAAAGACAAAATACGAAGTCCACAGGGGTGGGTGCTGGACACCAACGGGCCTCGGTGTGTGCACTATAAGCGTTACCTGCGTGAAAGGCTCACATTCGCGGCCCCATTTGAGAACACGTCACTAATGACTCACGACACTCCTTCTGTGAAATTTCATATTCTCAACAATGTTACATATTCCTGTTTCCGCAGTCGCTTCTTTTTTACTTATCGATTGCGTTCTGTAACACAGAAGCTATTACTGTCTAATTAATCATCTTAGTACATATAGAGCTATAACCCGTACCTTTTGCAAGTTATTTTTCTTATACGTTATTCAGCGAAACACTTGTAATTGCTCAATTTATCTGCACGAGCAGGCAGAAAGAGAAGTTCATTTCTCTGCGGCTGAGTCGTGAACCTTCGGTTATTGTAACAGCCACAATAAAAGCACCGAATAATAAGCTAGTATGGTCGAGAATGGGTCGTCTCGTGTTCTTTCTTTTAATAGTCTCAGAATGCCCGAAATAAGTCCGAATACGAATCGAATCGCAAGGACTGTTCGATTCGTATTACATTAGAGGATTGAGAGAAAAGACGGGGAATGCGGGAGATGGAAATTCAAGACGATGAGCAAAACGTGAACAAGGTGAATGCAGGAGCCAACGTTTCGACTATTACGAAATTTTCGATTTCCTTCCGTTCGGGTATAACGGCGAACAACGTGTACATGAGTGTCGGGGGAGAGAGATCTTCCCAAATGAGGACTGCTCGGAATGATTTATGCTGCATCAGAAGCGGAGCTGTTGCGGCGAGACACTAGCTTCCACGTGAACACACGAGACAGATAAGTTCTTTTCAGTTAAATAAGGATGCCCCAGTTTGAGGCTGCCTGTACGGGATGCTGTTTCTTTTTTAGACGTTACAGAATTTTAAAAAAAAAATCGCCCGTAGGTGATAGCGCAATTTTTTTAGCTATAGATTACCCGAGGAGCCGTACATTACTTGCCCGAGAATTCAATATGAGTAACCAAATAATTTTACAAAAGAAATATCGCTAAGTACGTTTTCAGCGAATTAGTTTGCGGCACATATTGCAAGTTACGAATTGCGATCGGTGAGTGTACAAGACAGATCCACTTGAAACGAATTCTGAGGATAAGTGCACCGGTTTCGAGATACGGGCCATAAACTTGCGGTAGAATATGCATTACAGTTCCACTCACTTTATACAGCGAAGCTGTTTATGCGGACCCCGTGCCGCCATTGTAGGAGTTAGCTAAAACTATCATCATCAGCAATGGCTCGAGCGTCGTCGTCTTCTTCCACAGCTGGCTCCCGTCGCCGCTCGACATTCCAGCGTGGAAGTTCGCTTCTCTTCTGTCGTCGTAATGGGGAGGCCGCCTTTGCGGGGGTGTGATCCACAGCTTAAGGGGGCATGAGCTGTTCTTTGTCTTACGTGACGGACAGATTAAGTTTCTTCAAGCAAGTTAAGTTTGAAGAATCGCAAGCGGCAAATGCCAGGCGGATGCTGCTAACGACGCCACCTACCAAACTCGAGACATCGAACGCAAGCGACAACGGCGGACTGCGGGCATATATACCGTCACTGAGGTCGTCCTCTCCGTCGCAGCCGAACGTGGGTGTAGCCTCGCTAGGAAACACAAAGTCGACAGTCGTCATAGCGATTGCAGCGCCCGCATCTCCAGTGGTGGAGTTTGCGCCCAATATACGGAGCTTTGGATTAGTGGTTCCGCACATTCAGTCCCAGCTAAAACAATCGGAAGATCACGACTAGTGGGTATACTTCTGAGGAAGAAGCTCTCTGCCGCGAGCGCCAAAAAAAAGAAAAAAGAGAAGCAATCTTAAAGCATGCTCACCACGCGAACCACGCAAAAGCTAAAATGAGGTGAAAGGTTGGTGGAACAAAAGATTTACAATACAGACTGCTTGCGAAGTTTGTCTTGCATGGTGTAACGCTCGGTTCAACTAACAGACCTTCGCTGTTCGACAACCTTCACGGACTGAAAGGGGCGGTGTTTTTTTTTTTTCTCTTTTTTTATATGCATTGACATGCAAGTATAAATGGGACACCTATGTCTTTCATCGCACTCTTTAGGGATGGCTTCTCATGATTTGACTAATAAAAATCGGGCAGCTCGGTTAACCCCCTTTCTTCTCTTCAGGGATGAATATCTCGAAACTCGTGTCATCGAGAACATCTGTTCCAAGCGGAAGCATTTTGCGAACACACCGGCTACAATCAGGAAATTGCAACATATGTCGTAAAGTGATTTAAAAACACATTTAATGAACTTCTGTTAATTACATGATTATGTATTTCGATTTTTTTCGTTCGATTGCGTTTCCACGCGGCATAACGTCATAGTGGACCTAAATAGAAAGTGATGTTCGCCTCTTTCGGTAATCAAGCTGAAAGACGAGATTCTTGCGATCTCCCACAGGCGAGTGTATAAAATGCTGTATGGTCTTAAAAAAAAAAAGAACACCCGGTGTAAGAATCTACCTGTTGTGTCGATTCAGGCTAAATAAGCTCTCATTTTAACCAATATCGCCATATTTACATCCGGTGTAATAATGTACGGCGCTGGGATAACACATTTTTCCTTCAACTAACAACTCTACGTGCATTTGTTAACGTTTCGGCTTCCTTATTCGATTATTGCATCAGAAACAATAAAATAGATAGATAGATAGATAGATAGATAGATAGATAGATAGATAGATAGATAGATAGATAGATAGATAGATAGATAGATAGATAGATAGATAGATAGATAGATAGATAGATAGATAGATAGATAGATAGATAGATAGATAGATAGATAGATAGATAGATAGATAGATAGATAGATAGATAGATAGATAGATAGATAGATAGATAATCATTTTCATGGTGCAGCAGGTAACTGAAAACGGTCGTTTCACACGTACAAACTCCTCGGTTGTCCAATCCTCCGCTGGCGAACGGCATTGCATGTATTTATCAAATGTAAACAAGCCTTGTTTTTTTTTTTTTACCGAACAGACTCCACAAAAAACATCACATTTCACTTTGTTTAGATATGAAGCACCTTTTTTTTTTACATTTGGTTCGATATTGCAAGGTCACTTTTCTTTTTCGAAAATTCCATCTGATTCAGAAATACCACTGTTTGAACCCGGACAGGCCGCCATTGGAATATGAACCTGGCAACGTTTAACGCAAGAACATTATCTAGTGAGGCGAGTCTAGCAGTGCTATTGGAAGAATTAGAGGGCAGTAAATGGGATATAATAGGACTCAGTGAAGTTAGGAGGCCAAAAGAAGCATATACAGTGTTAAGGAGCGGGCACGTCCTGTGCTACCGGGGCTTAGCGGAGAGACGAGAACTAGGAGTCGGATTCCTGATTAATAAGAATATAGCTGGTAACATACAGGAACTCTATAGCATTAACGAGAGGCTGGCATGTCTTGTTGTGAAACTTAATAAGAGGTACAAAATGAAGGTTGTACAGGTCTACGCCCCTACATCCAGTCATGATGACCAGGAAGTCGAAAGCTTCTACGAAGACGTGGAATCGGCGATGGGTAGAGTGAAAACAAAATACACTATACTGATGGGCGATTTCAATGCCAAGGTAGGCAAGAAGCATGCTGGAGACAAGGCAGTGGGGGAATATGGCATAGGCACTAGGAATAGCAGGGGGGAGGTATTAGTAGAGTTTGCAGAACAGAATAATATGAGGATAATGAATACCTTCTTCCGCAAGCGGAATAACCGAAAGTGGACATGGAGGAGCCCGAACGGCGAGACTAGAAATGAAATAGATTTCATACTCTGCGCTAACCCTGGCATCATACAAGATGTGGACGTGCTCGGTAAGGTGCGCTGCAGTGACCACAGGATGGTAAGAACTCGAATTAGCCTAGACCTGAGGAGGGAACGGAGGAAACTGGTACATAAGAAGCCGATCCATGAGTTAGCGCTAAGAGGGAAAATAGAGGAATTCCAGATCAAGCTACAGAACAGGTATTCGGCTTTAAGCCACGAAGAGGATCTTAGTGTTGAAGCAATGAACGACAATCTTGTGGGCATCATTAAGGAGTGTGCAATAGAAGTCGGTGGTAACTCCGTTAGACAGGATACCAGTAAGCTATCGCAGGAGACGAAAGATCTGATCAAGAAACGCCAATGTATGAAAGCCTCTAACCCTACAGCTAGAATAGAACTGGCAGAACTTTCGAAGTTAATCAACAAGCGTAAGACAGCTGACATAAGGAAGCATAACATGGATAGAATTGAACAAGCTCTCAGGAACGGAGGAAGCCTAAAAGCAGTGAAGAAGAAACTAGGAATTGGCAAGAATCAGATGTATGCGCTAAGAGACAAAGCCGGCAATATCATTACTAATATGGATGAGATAGTTCAAGTGGCTGAGGAGTTCTATAGAGATTTATACAGTACGAGTGGCACCCACGATGATAATGGAAGAGAGAATAATCTAGAGGAATTCGATATCCCAGAAGTAACGCCGGAAGAAGTAAAGAAAGCCTTGGGAGCTATGCAAAAGGGGAAGGCAGCTGGGGAGGATCAGGTAACAGCAGATTTGCTGAAGGATGGTGGGCAGATTGTTCTAGAAAAACTGGCCAGCCTCTATACGCAATGCCTCAAGACCTCGAGCGTACCGGAATCTTGGAAGAACGCTAACATAATCCTAATCCATAAGAAAGGCGACGCCAAAGACTTGAAAAATTATAGACCGATCAGCTTACTGTCCATTGCCTACAAAGTATTTACTAAGGTAATTGCAAATAGAATCCGGAACACCTTAGACTTCCGTCAACCAAAGGACCAGGCAGGATTCCGTAAAGGCTACTCAACAATAGATCATATTCACACTATCAATCAGGTGATAGAGAAATGTGCGGAATATAACCAACCATTATATATAGCTTTCATTGATTACGAGAAAGCGTTTGATTCAGTCGAAACCTCAGCAGTCATGGAGGCATTGCGGAATCAGGGTGTAGACGAGCCGTATGTAAAAATACTGAAAGATATCTATAGCGGCTCCACAGCCACTGTACTCCTCCATAAAGAAAGCAACAAAATCCAAATAAAGAAAGGCGTCAGGCAGGGAGATACGATCTCTCCAATGCTATTCACAGCGTGTTTACAGGAGGTATTCAGAGACCTGGATTGGGAAGAATTGGGGATAAGAGTAAATGGAGAATACCTTAGTAACTTGCGCTTCGCTGATGATATTGCCTTGCTTAGTAACTCAGGGGACCAACTGCAATGCATGCTCACTGATCTGGAGAGGCAGAGCAGAAGGGTGGGACTAAAAATGAATCTGCAGAAAACTAAAGTAATGTTTAACAGTCTCGGAAGGGAACAGCAGTTTACGATAGGTAGCGAGGCACTGGAAGTGGTAAGAGAATACATCTACTTAGGACAGGTAGTGACTGCTGATCCAGATCATGAGAGTGAAATAATCAGAAGAATAAGAATGGGCTGGGGTGCGTTTGGCAGGCATTCGCAGATCATGAACAGCAGGTTGCCATTATCCCTCAAGAGAAAAGTGTATAACAGCTGTGTCTTACCAGTACTCACGTACGGGGCAGAAACCTGGAGGCTTACGAAAAGGGTTCTACTTAAATTGAGGACGACGCAACGAGCTATGGAAAGAAAAATGATAGGTGTAACGTTAAGGGATAAGAAAAGAGCAGATTGGGTGAGGGAACAAACGCGCGTTAATGACATCTTAGTTGAAATCAAGAAAAAGAAATGGGCATGGGCAGGACATGTAATGAGGAGGGAAGATAACCGATGGTCATTAAGGGTTACGGACTGGATTCCGAGGGAAGGGAAGCGTAGCAGGGGGCGACAGAAAGTTAGGTGGGCAGATGAGATTAGGAAGTTTGGAGGGTCAACATGGCCACAATTAGTACATGACCGGGGTAGTTGGAGAAGTATGGGAGAGGCCTTTGCCCTGCAGTGGGCGTAATCAGGCTGATGATGATGATGATGAACCCCCCCCCCCCCCCAGCCCTTCTAGTTTCCTCTAATATCTTTCTATTCTCGTGCTGTCTATCTCTACGTCCGCCTAACTACTTCCAGTGAAATTCGCTTATATGCGTCGCTTTCCATTACATCAGGCACCGGCATTGTCAGATTAATACTCATTATTCCTACCTTCGCGTGACTTAAATAGCTCCCCCTGTCCCCCCTTTCAATCCTCGCTGCACCCACACGCACCTATTTGTCTTCGTGTACCTAGCTACAGCTCGCACGATAAATTGCAGTCTGCTTCCAAACTACGCGCACACGTTGCTCATGTATGCAGACGAATTCGACGTCTTGTACTACTCATACCATATACACCGTCTTTAGCGCAAAGTTACGGTATATATACGTTAACCGTGCCTTTGCATTCAGGCCACGAGCACAAACATCTAACCACGCCAGCAACCCGTGCGTGCAGTAATTTAGTTCGATTCGCATGTTCCTGCTGGCTCGAGTGCCGCGGTGGTGACGTCATTTGACAAGTTATCTAGCTTAGGAAAATTGCCTCCCAATGCCAGTACATATTCCGCGCTGCCGGGCTCGGCGGGGAAAAGAACGCATTTTTTTTTTACTTATGCATGTTATGCATGGAGTTTGGAAGGCTTTTGCTCTCGCGCGATTGTGTGACGCCCCCGTCGGCGGTAAACTGGCCGTTTATATTTCGACTGGCGCTACGCGGACGACAAGCTCGCGATTCTCGTTCAGACAGAAGGCAAAGCGAAGTGACTGCTCGGCGGAAATCCTAAAGACCAACTGTAAAAAAAAAAAAAAAATATTTTGCCGCGCAGAAAGCCTATAGTTGATGACAACCTAGGAATTACAAACAAGCTCCACCCACGAAAACGCAGTCCACATGCATTTCTCTCTCTGAAGGAGAGCCGAGCCGGCTGGGGGCCCACTCACGGCTTAGTGACTTCTCTCTGCTAGCGTAAACGCTAGGCTAACTAGACAATAAAAGCTAGTTATTTCAAGCTCTTAAATGTTGCATTTAGCCGAGAATCGATATCAAGACCCTCTCACAAGATTTGCCCTAGCCGTTCAGGTTTCATCCTGAAACCAGTGACGCAAAGAGGGATTGTTGTGGAGAAAAAAAAGACAACCATTCCACTCTGTGAAGTTGGAATGGCAGCGAAGCTGACGGCAGTCAAAGCTCTCAAACGAAAAGCACAGTGCTTTCACTGATATTCCATGTGCACAGAGTGGAATGGTTGTCATTTGTTTGAAGTGTCTGATGATGGGAGTTGATGTGTTTGAATGGATTAATTAGTAAAGACAGTGGTTGGTGTTCGAGTGAGACACTTTATTTTGTCAGTGTAGTCACGATTGTTGTACGATCACTGTGATATGCACTCAGTGGTTCGACTGCCGCCCTAGAGAGGTTCTTGGCCAGAATCAAGTCAATGCACGTCCGGTGATGAGTGGTATAGGTATCATGGGGTTAGAGTAACATTGCAGGCCAAACTCTGCCAATATACATTGGATGAACCATCTCTTCTCTGGCTTATAAATGCCCACGTTGAAGTCTCCGTTGATTATCACAGGTGCGGTATCATCGTTTCTAGCCCACTGGAAATATTTCAAAAAGATTTGTTCTTACCCTTGTGCCTGGGACCTCTTTGGGTCCCACGTGTGACAAGAATAGTTCAAGGGCATGTTGCAGGTTCCCGAGCCCACAGGGATGTGTGCCATTGAGCTTGGACCCTTTCTGCACTATCACAAGGATCGGCCCACATGATGATCAGGCACGATCAGGCACGCCGTACTGGGAGGACTACGGAAATTTGAACCACCTGGTATTCTTTAACGCCCACCTAAATCTAAATACAAGGGTGTTTTCGGATTTCGACCCCATCGAAATGCGGCCGTCGTAGCCGGAATTACATAGACGTCGTCGCTGTAAGCGGGAATGTCGGTCACATGGAAGAAGAAAAAGATAGGAGAGTCCCCGGCCAGCATGGACGTATTAGAGAAAGTGTGGCGGAAGTCACGTGCTGTTTTTCGTAAAGGGTCACCGGAAATGTTACCCCAAACTTCAACGTTGCCATAGCAACCATGCTCCTGAAGCTCTCGCTGTTACTCTAGGCCTCTGAAAAGTGAGGTAGGTTTTTTTCGGCCCCGTGTCTTTTTCGCAGCAGGTACTGTTCGCGAGACAACCTGACTTTGGACCATGGTGTGCAAGCTTGAAAGTTGTGCTTTGAGTCTGTGAGTGGGAGTTGTCAGTCAGCAACAGGCACAATCGAGTGGTCATGGCGTGGGTCTTCGCCGTCGTCTTCCTCAACACTCCACGGAAATGCACAGGAGCGCGCCTGCTTCATTAAAACTGTTGCAGAAGCTTCGTGTAGGCTCTGTTCTGACGGGCATCGGCTGCACACACTTTGCCGGCGGCCCGTAGCAATGCAAGTTCAAAGCTCCCGCCTATCTGCTCCGGCGAGTTGATTGGCGGCTCAACGACGGGAGATGGCGCCCCAACATGGCTGCGTTTCCGGCTTGAAAAATGTGACGGCAAAGCCTCTCCTGTTCTGTTTCTTTCCTCCGTGGTCGGTCATTTATCATGCTACAGGCGTCCTTATCACCCTCCAAGTCGCATCGAAATGCAGGCGCCGGCGTGCAGCTCGTGCGCTGCGACCCCAAATCCGAGCATCGACAAGAGGACGGAGGGGAGTAGCGTATACGTGCTCGGGCTATTATAACTAGCCCCACAGACACAGCCAACGATCACTGCGTCAGGCACATAGAGGGCACCGTGTGGAGGTGCGGGCGCTTTATTTAACACCGAGCGAAAGACGTGCATTCAGTGCTATATATAGACAGCGAACGCGGACAGAGGTACACGCGTCTCGCACGCACGCGCAGACGCACAAGAAGGAATGGCTGTGTCTCAGTCGAACGTCGAGCGGCACCGCACGCATGCGCAGTTGTCATAAGCTGGTTGTTAGTTGCTGCCTTGTGGTGCCTCTGCCGCTAAGTACATTTTAGTTGTAGACCACCGTTCCAGCTCGGCTAAGGGGGTATCGTGTAGTGTGCTCTGTCTAATTTTACGCTGGTAACTTGGATCGAGAATCCGACAGCTGACCGTAGACCCTCTGGCGTATGTACGTCTGAGCGAATGACCACACGCCCCCACCGTGCGCAAGCACCCACTTGCACCGCACGTTTCTACATACTCGCGTGCACGCACTACGTCAGAAAGCTGCTACAACACAAAAACATACAGAGTGACTACCCACACACGCGCACTAGTGATGCCGAACTATCGGTGAGTCGGCTATCGATAGCATCCATCTTTTATTTATGCGAAAGCATGAAATGGCCCATTGAGCGTAAAAGCCGGCGTCTGTAGCACCGAAACGGCACCTTAATTACCATTGGCTGCGACGCCACGTCACGTGCCCGCCTCCACGGAGCCGAGCTAGCGAAAGGCAACACCTGCTGGCGCGCTCGCGCGCTAGGTTTTCCGTGAGGGGAGAGGACGTCGACGCGTCACCTTCGCTCTCGGAAGCGTGTGCTATCCGCCCGTTCCTTGTATGCGCAAGCTCGCGCCTGCGTTTAGCTGTGCTTCGGTAATCGCTGCATATAAATCAATGTATAAAAATACAATAGATTCGATAGGGGAAAAATATTCTCCGGCGATTATGATACTCCCTAATGCGAAATTAGATCGCAGCTCTGTACGCGCTTTCATTTCGCGATATATTGGCTGGCGCGGACAGTCTGTCTTCGTGCGCCACGTTGCAAGTGGAGCGAAGGTAGTGCGTGACTACCTCCGAGACTACGCGTGGGCTACTCTGGTGCCACCTCGCAGCCATTGTTGCCTCACTACGTTTTTCTTATCACGCTTTCGCCGTACCCTCCTCCTCCGTTTTCTGCCTAGCGTCCTTTTATCTCACCCACTGCGCTCCGCGTTCATCTTTCGCCGTGCTCGTTCACTCGGTTACGCCGAGGGACGACGGCGAGGGACGACGCCAATGCTCGCCGCAGGAACAGGCACCTGTAGGAGCTGCGCTCTAAAACGCTGGGCGTACGGAGTTTCGAACCTGCGACCCCACCCTCAGGAGCCGAGTGCCTTATCCGCTGGGCTAAACCAGTGCTTTTCTTTTCCTTTATTAATGGACTAAACCTTAGGTAGCAGGCCTGTGCACTCTGCTTTACGACTTCGTCCTACGTGGACAGAAATTTTCATTGCCAAGCCCGGCGTGAAGAAAGCGGTGAGGTCAAAATCACCCCGGCTTTCTCGGGAGCGTCCCCATTAGAGTGTACGTCAGTCGGGCAAGGCAGCATGACGTCACGGATCGAAGCGAACCGGACTTGTGCTATCTAGGAGGCGTTGGCTGAGCGTCTCGACGCGCTCGCTTGCCCGCGAGGAGTTCATGACTAGAAGGACCGCTCAGCAGCGTTCAATTGGACATTAATAATTTCGTATAGGTGTCCAGATTTTTAAAGGACACTTAAGCATAGTGCTTAGGTGTCCTTGATTTTTAAAAATAAATTTCTTTACTATAGCGCAAGAAAGGTTGTCGATACTATCACGATATGTCGCTACGAAACTATCGATACTGTAACAAAAACTGTCTGCAGTAGTGCCATCGATAGTATTGGGATAGTTCGCTATCATCCTTTTGGATAGTTTTATCATCCTAGGCCTCTGATATTACCCGACGTTTAGCGATAACTGACCATCTGTAATACTCAGTTCATGCCACGAGAAGAGGGAAACATCATCAAGATTGGGCTGAAGTGCTTACGAATTTCGGATATGGCCCCTATTGGACATTACAGAATTTTGGGCATTGCCCCTTCCGCTTTATGTCAAACTTCACACACTGCACCAGCATAACTTAGTGGGCACCAAGTAAAAACAAAAATTAAAGCGAAGCTGGATACCTCTAGCCCCCAATGCGTCTGTCATGTCCGTGATCAAAATTGTGGGCCGTTTGCAGAAGTAGTGTTATACCGGGCCAACTCGCGGCGGAGGTGAAGCAGGCTTGAAGTACTCCGCCCGTAGTAACAATAAAAATAAATAATAGTCACCGAAATAAATCAATCAAGATGCACTGTTTCAAGCCAGTGGGTACACTGGAATCGTTTGTGAGCAGCACATGGACACATGAGCAGGAGGCATTGCCATATATTCAAACGACAACATGTATGTACAACCATACACCCTCGATTCGCAAAAGACAATACCACCGATTGGGAGTATGTCTGTGCCGTACAAACGAAGACGGAATTGTGATATCCACTGTGTATACACTGTGCACCAACGAGCACTTTCATTTTTCTTTCATTTGCCTGGGGCAGATAGCGCAATTCTAGTCCATGAGTTGGTGTACTCCAAGACGCGGACATGCACAAAGCGAAGATCTTGGGGGCCTGGCCTCATAGTTCATTGGCCCAGAAAGCAGTTCGAGCGCTTTTTCGCTACCTGAGGGAAACAGACTTGAGTGCCAGACTGTAGACATCCTATACCTAAGTTCTCTCTCTCCCTCTTTCACTCCCCATTCCCCTCCCCACGTGTAGGGTAGCAAACTGGACTCAGTCTAGTTAACCTCCCTGCCTTTCTGTCTTCCCTTCTCTCTCTCTCTTTTAAATGCATAACTGACTAATTAACGAAGATTGACTAATTAAGTTTCTAACTCATTACCATATGGCACATGTTGCAAGTTACAAATTCTAGTGGCTGAGGCTGCAAGGCACAGCTACTTGAAAAGAATTGTGTGGATTACACCATTTACATGTTTTGCGCCGTTAAACTTGCAGTAACAATGCGCTGCCGTTCCACTTACTTTCTTGACAAAACGTTTTGTGCATTAAAATAGAACAAAGGTAACTGGCACTCCAATGCATTTTTCCGCAAAGTTCGGGAATAAATATCTCGAAACTGCTGTCATCCTGAGAATTCATTCCAAGTAGATCCGCCTCACGAACTCCCCGGCTTGAATTTCTAAATTTCAATATGAGTCATAAGGTAATTACTTGAAAACTTAGTGTTTTTCTGTTAATTAGTCGGTTATGTACTTCAATTTTATTTGCAACTAATGTCAGCTTATTCGAGTAGATCAGCTCGTGGACTAGAATTGTGCTATCTGCCGCAGACAATTTCTAGAAAATTTTGAAAGTGTTCGCTGAAACACCCGGTATATCTCCAGGCACACCCAAGTATGATAGCGAGAAGTTCATGACCACTCACTCTGCATGGGTTAGTCGCGATGACGCTACCCCTGTGATTATCGTTCGAGACTTCAAAGGGGTCATTTCAAAACCAGACAAGAAATGGTTCAGTCAGTTTGTGCTAGAAGAGTTTGGTTTTAAGTGCCACACCAATCGAGCCCCTCGCTTCCCTTTCTTCTCGTTCATTACATTATGAGGGTTTCGAATCCGGCAACATTGATGCCTTCAGGTAGCATGTGCAGGTTTATTGACCAGTTGTCTTCACCCAAAAATATCCCGTACTGGTGACGCCTGCGGCAGAAAGGATGTTCCACATCCACCACCAAGGTTTGTGAGTGATGGCGCTGGCTAACACTCCCAAGGTTACTTGGGAGTGTTAGCCACTCCCAAGTAAATACCCATACATAACCCCGGAATTACATAAATACTCCGTGAAGTGGATGGGAAAACTGCGCCGGCGGTAGATAAATTGGTAAAATTAACTTCCCCTGTGTTGTCCTTGGTGTCTTTGTTTGTTGGCTTCTTATGATATGATTAATAAATATCCGGCCTCTCGGTTCCCTTTCTTCTCGCGCACCACTCCAAGTCACTCAGCTACTCAATAATGGTCATGCATAGATTTAATTTTGGCCAAGATTCTGCCTAAGGTTGCAATCGAGCCAACAGTGTTTATCACAGGAATCGCAAAACTATCGTCGCTACCATAACCAACTGATGAAAATAAACACATGTACCCTTGTCGAACCTTATGTGTGTGCTACGGGTTTGCTGGTCATCCGTCTTCACAGAGTGGAATGGCTCCTCAATAGTTTTTTTTTTCAGGAGGCCGCCCCAATTACAACAACTTTCAGTTGGCAACGTCAAGAGGGTGCGCCTTTTTGTCAAGATGCGTATTCACGGCACTTCGTCGTAAAGTACAACACTGCAACACTGGCTAAACACTACAACACTGCAATAACTTGGCTAAAGAACGTTGGCGGGCTAGTTGGTTAGAATTCATGATTAGAACGTGTGAGCGCGACTGAACGAGGGTGTAGGAAGTCTGTGCGTTTGTTTCTTTCTATCACGTTCTATCACGACAATACACTAACGCGCAGCAGAAAAATTACGAATATGCGTCGTGAGTGCGCATGTTATCAGAAGGGCGTCCCGTATCGACTATGCTAACTGAAAAGTTGTTGAAATTCGGGCGGATTCTTGAAATATCGTTTTTTTTTTTTTTTTTTTACGCTGTCCGCCTGAGTTACGTTGGCGCATTGCGGCGAAGTTCAACAGATGGCCGCACGGGGCAATGTCCTAAACATACAGAGACAGACACATGCATCCGTTCTGTGCAATCAAATGCACGCACCAACTTGTACGACCACCCCCCGCCTTCCTGCCGAGCACCATAAGCGCGCTGCAACGAACCTCACAAGTACACGCGCACTCACCGACACAGACAGGCAACACACGCAGTTAAGCTGATAAGAATAGATAAGTGTTCGCGTGGTCATCCAGACGAAGATGTGCATAATCTTCTCCTCGAGTGCACGAAACGCAATCCACAAAGAAAGTTACTCCAAGCAAAGTTGTTGGTATTAGACAGAAGACCGCTCACCCTAGAGAAGATACTTGGCCCATGGCCAACTGCGGGCCTTCAGAAAAGAGCACTTCTTGTTCTGAAAACGTTCTAAGAGGACACCAACATTTTGAGAAAGTACTAAGTTTCAGATGATCCTAATACGCTAAATGAGTAACGCAAGTGTTGCTCGGGGTTCAAAATTGATTTACGTGGTGATCGCCACCTTTACGCAATATGTGTAATTCTGTTCTGTACTTGCAGTGTATTGCATGTGTTGTGTGTTTTGACTGTTCAAAATATCTGATTTTATATATGCGTACGTGTACTGAACCCATGCACAAAACTTTGTGTTTCATGTACTGTTGGACTGTATATTTTTTATTCCTCCAGTGTTCTACTGAGTGTCATATTTCGTGTCGCTATTCTCCCTTTTTGCGCAAATTTGTTTACTTTGCCAAGTGATAAGTAGTAGCCGGTGCCACCATAAAGGCACCGGCTCTCGTCATAAAGGCGCTAACCTCGCCTATATTCATTTCAATAAAAAAAAACACACATGCAGTTCACATGAGCAGGCAGGGCAGGCATAAGCCGAGGCAAGTTTCGGGGGTCAAGTGTCGTCGAAAAGTTTGCCCCGCCGGAAGCGGCTATCGTCTCGTCTTGTTTACAGCATCGGGCGCTTGCGAACAGCCTTTCGACGCGCACGGCTAGCAAAAAAAAAAAAAGAGAGAAAGAAGACCCAGCAATGAGATTTCAAGGGGACAAGAAAGACTGCACTAATTCTATACGGTCATTGGACGCCGCAATTGAGGAAACTTACATGAAACGTCAAATGAAATTAGGAGGCAGAGAGATAAACAGTGAGAGAGCCGGAGGTGATGGGTGACGTCGGCTGTGCTTATGCTACGTGTCATTGCGACCTCGAGTATGTAGTGCCTAGCGTACTCTCGGGTGTACAAATCTGACGCTTCGGGTCGACACTTTCACCTGTTTCGTCTAGAAAAAAATAAATAAATGGAAACCGAAAAATAATAATGAAGAGGCGGGAGATTATTTATGTAATCGGTGGACGTCGCATTCTGTGAGTCGCGACGAGTGTAAAAAAAAAAAAAAAAAGTTTGAAGGTCGAGATGGGTGACGCAAATCGGACTACCCGGCGACGCGACCGACCGGAAAAAACCTCGTCACTGACTTCTCCTTAACTCCTTGTCCGTGCCCCCGTTTTGTCGCCTCCTCTCCCAATCGATTACAGACGGGGGGGGGGGGGGGAATTTATTCGCCCGGGCCCTTCGAGAGTCGACGATTGCCGGACGCCGAAAAGACGTCACGGGAACAGGAAGGAATCGATCGTCGCGGGGAATGGCGACGGTGGACTCCTCTGAAAGCTGTGTTTTGTTACGCGCAGGTCCAACAAAAACATCCTGACGTCCGCTCTGCGGAATAGCAGTCCGATCGAGCTTGCCTTACACAGCCCTTTTCTTTTTTTCTCCTCTGTTGATGATACCAATTCCAGAAGTTTAGGCAATTTGAAGCTCATCAATAACAGCAGCTGTTCCCAACGTCCTTTCTATTTTCAGGTGAGAGGGGAGGATTGCAGTGTGTCCTTGATCACATCGTACAAGCCGTGGTACTTAAACGTCGCCAGAAAGGCGCAGACGTGTCGTGTTATTCGCGGCAGCAAAAAGAAAAAAGAAAACACCGGCACAGATATCTACGGTGGTGATGGCGTTCCGCTGCTTAGAACGAGGTCGCCGGTTCGACTCGTTGCCGCGACAGCCACGTTTCGAAGGGGTCTGGAACGCAAGGAAAGCTCGCGCGCCGTGCTTCGAATCGGGCACACGTTGAATAAGAAATCCCGGGGTGGCCAAAAATTACAATCCGGGAGTCATACACACTGAATCGCGCATCGTTAACACACCCTGCTAAAAAGCAGGAAGGTACCTATAGAGAAACGGGCCACACAAGGAGACACAATCTCTCCAATGCTATTCACTGCGTGCTAGGAAGAAGTATTCAAGCTATTAAACTGGAAAGGTTTAGTAGTAGGGATCGACGGCGAATACCTCAGCAACTTTCGGTTTGCCGATGGCATTGTTCTATTCAGCAACACTGCGGACGAGTTACAACAAATGATTGAGGACCTTAACTGAGAGAGTGTAAAAGTGGGGCTGAAGATTAATATGCAGAAGACAAAGATAATGATAAATAACCGGGTAAGGGAACAAGAGTTAAAGATCGTAAGTCAGCCTCTAGCGTCTGTGGAGGAGTACGTTTACCTATGCCAACTAATCGCAGGGAACCCTGACCCTGAGAAGAAAATTCAGAGAAGGATAAAAATGGGTTGGATCGCGTACGGAAGACATCGTGAGCTCCTGACAGGGAGCTTACCGTTATCATTGAAAAGGAAAGTATCCAATCAGTGCATTTTAGCGGTGCTGACATATGGCGCAGAGACTTGGAGACTGACAAAGAAGCTTGAAAACAAGTTAACGACCGCGCAACGAGCGATGGAACGAAGAATGCCAGGCATAACTTTAAGAGACAGAAAGAGAGCGGTTTGGATCAGAGAGCAAACAGGTATTGACGAAATTCCAATAGACATTAAGAGATTAAAAAGATGGCGCTGGGCAGGTCATGTAATGCGTTGATTTCATAACCGTTGGACCATTAGGGTGACAGAATGGGTACCAAGAGAAGGGAAACGCCGTAGAGGACGGCAGAAGACTATGTGGTGCGACGAAATTAGGAAATTTGCGGGTGCTATAGTTGGAGTCGATTGGCGCAGGAGAGGGGTAATTGGAGATCGCAGGGAGAGGCCGAATTCGTCCTGCAGTGGACATAAATGGGCTGATGATGATGATGATGACGACGACGATGACGACGACGATGATGATGATGATGATGATGATGATGATGATGCTTAATAACGATATTATTCGAATAACAATAATAAGATTCGCGGCGCGCCGGGCGCGTCCGGCACGAATGGCTGTTTCACCATGACGAGACTTGCAATGACGTTTACAGGAAACTATTGCTTCCGTATGGACCAGTGCACAGTATGACATGAAGTGGTCTAATGCGGTCTGGTTTGGTGGGGAACATGCAACGCACCCATTTTAACATCGTGGCTAATGTCATCGCAAAGCGGTCTGCTTTGCCGGTAGCCATTTCACGCTTACATCTGCTCTCGATTACGGGAGAGCCAGCAATTTTTGTTATTTATTACGCGTTTTGAAAACATACGCACATTTCACAGGGAAGGGAAAGCGAGGAGCAGGCTGGCAATAACTGCCACCGGAAGGGGCACAGCGCCTGTCGAAACTCTTCAGGAAGGAGGAGAGGGGAACACAGAAGGAGAGAGATGCAAATGAGAGGAAGGCAGGGAGGTTAACCAGACTTAAAACGTCCGGTTTGCTACACTGCACTAGGGGAAGGGAAAGGGGAAGTAAAGACGGAAAGAAGAGCATGACAAAAATGAAAGCGTGAGAAAAAAAATATGAAAAGGGACGAAATGGGGTCATTATAGTCTTTTTAATAGGCCACTGTCACGTAGAAAAGTCAACAGAGCCTTGACCGACTTTTGCTGCGACGACAGTTGATGGAACACAGAAATGGAAGATAGGAAGCAGGGGGAGGAAACAGCAAGGTGACACATCTCAAAGAATAAAGTAGAACTCACAGTACAGGTCGGCATGCAGCAGGGCCGGTCACTGCAGGTCACGCTGCTAAAGAATGTTAAATGGAAGAAATAGTGTCTGAGCTACAAGCGTGAACCTAAGATAGTTGACTCTAGAAAAGTAAGTAGAGCGCACATAAATCATGTACAAACAACGCAATACCGAACACCACGGTTCTTCGTGTATGTTTTATTTTGCGCTACAGTTACATTACCAAGTAGCACCAACAAATCAAATATTGTCAACGAGCAAGCTTTATTTATTTATTTATTTATTTATTTATTTATTTATTTATTTATTTATTTATTTATTTATTTATTTATTTATTTATTTATTTATTTATTTATTTATTTATTTATTTATTTATACTGTCAGCACAAGCCAAGACAGCAGTTGCGGTTACATTGCTGCCATCAAACTAGACATAGTAGATGTTTAAACAATCCAATAGAAAGCAATCACAAGGTACATAGCACATGTTTAAACAATTCAATAGGAAGCAATCAGGATAAGAAGGCACAGCTTATAAACTTGACACTATAACTATAAAATGTTGACACACTCAGCAGTGTTTCGAATTTAAACCCCACAACTCAACTTTTCGTTTTCTTTTTTTTTTTTAATCGCCGGTCAATTTAAAGTAAGAGCTGGACCAAAATTAAGCGGAACACTGTGTTGCTCTCGCGAACGCCAAACGTTCGTCAAATCGAGGAAATCACGACCGGGACAGACGATGTTCTCAAATCCGGACAAGCGCGCACAGAAAGCGCCGGCCGACGAGGCCCTTCTGTCACGCTCTCGCGGTAATCGCCGCTCCGAATGCACGGTGATCAATGCGTTTTCCTTTTCGCAGTGGTACCACCCTGTACACACGCCTTCGCTGCGGCGCATTATGCAAACGGTGCACGCAACTAGCGCGCGCGTCGCGGACGGCTTCCGCGGAGTTTGGCAAAGCGCCGACCCCTTATACGTTGGCACGCATTCAAAAGACCCGCGGCGGGACGCAATGGCTCGTTGGCGAAGACTTCGAGCGTTCCGAGGGCGGGACGTCCCGTCGACGAGTCCGCTGCGCTTGTGCGTCTCGGGAAAGCGGATCGACGTTCGTCGATATTCCGCGACGTATTTCGTTAATTTGACAACGCCCCTCGGTTAGGTGGCGAGGCCATCGCCGGTGATGACACGCGTGGGCCAGGTTGACCTCCCTGAGGGGACCAGAGTTCTGGACTCGAGCTCGTGAACCTGCGCCCCCCCCCCCCTTTTTTTTCTTCTTCTCTTCTTTGCTTTAGACTACACAAAAATTTAACTCGATGGGAACAACCTTCATTATGTCGCCTGAGACTTTAGGGTTTCTTTTACGAACGTATCCACTCGTTCTTAAGTGGAATGGCGGGAAATGCCAGTTGCAACACAGGTGGCCCGCAGTGGAAACCGTGAAACACCTCTCCCGTGTGACGTTCCAACATGCGATGATGCGGGCCTTGCCCTCCTGTGCACACGCACATCCTGTTACGCGAGCAGCATTGAGAAAATTCAGTATGTTTTGGAGGTCTTAAGTTCTTACTATGATTGGTTGCATAGACGTACTTACCAAGGATGGGGGGGGGGGCAGAGTATGCCATTTGCCTCCCCCCTCACACCTCCCACACACATACACACTTTTCAAAGCGAGCACTTACGGCTGCACGCTGGAAAGTCCAACAAATCGGCAGCTGAAGCTAAATTTTATTTCTAATAGAGTGGCCACGCAAGTAATGCTTTTCATTACTACGTTTCCCCTGGTTGAGCACTGAGGATTGCATTTTTGTGCCTTTTCGGGACGGGCTGTCGCGGACGACGTGCGAGATTCGCCATACATTTATTCATTTATTTTATTTATTTCAATACCCTAAAGACCCTAGTGCGCATTACATAGGGGGGGGGGGGGTATTTCAGGTGAGTTCATAAATATAATTGAGAAACAATACAAATCGAAGACAATACTAACAAGAAAAGAGGAAATAAGAAACAGCAAGTTGATTTGAACCAAGGTGTTCAGATTAACATAGCTTAAAAAAAATCAACCAAATACATTGAAGACGAGTATAGAACGTTTTCTTAAATAGCCAATAAAACAGTGATCATAAATACATTAAAAAGAACACTGCATACATATAGCGTACAATGACTGTATATAAAACGAGCACAGGTACATGTGGTTTATCAATGTTTTTCATTTTGTAAATAGTCCAGGAGCGCTGAGTGAAATACTGAAAGACCTGATATCTCGGCGGTGTTGGACGCCAGGGAGTTCCGTTTGCTTATACACAATGCTAAAGCCGAATTTCGGTGCTTTTTCGTCCGGGCGAAAATGGGCGATACTTTGTGCGCATGATGGAGACGGGTTGAAGTATGAGGGGCTGGGAAAATGTGGCGATTGGGCGAACGTTGTGTTGCTATGGTAAAGCGAGTAAGAAGAAACGTTAGCCGAGTATGTAGCCTGCGCATGACAAGGGTAGCTAGATTAAGTTCTGCTTTTCGTGATGAAACGCTGACGAAACGTGAACAGGAGACGTCACAAACCGCGAGGCCTTGTTCGGTACCATTTCGAGCATGTTAGTAAGACCTGTCACGTGAGGGTGCCATTATGATAGAAGCACATTCTAGAGAGGGCCGAATCAATGAATCGAAAGCGTGCAGTCTTGTATCTTTATTAGCGAAATGCAAGTGTAGTTTATGGAGGCCGAGCTTCTTGAAAGCCTTGTTAGTAATACGCTCGATGGGAGCGGTCCAGCTCAAATCAGAAGTAAGTGTGACGCCCAGGTACTTAAATGACGTGGCTTGTTCGATTACTGTATAAGTTATTTTATGAGTTTGAGCATGCGGAAGAAATGTTAGTAAATTTTAAGCGCTTGGTTTTTTCGACATTAATTTCTATTCGCGAATTACTGCGCCATTCCTTCAACCTTGAGAGCTCAGATTGTAGTTCTGAGACGTTGGCCGTGCAAGCGATTTTTTTATAAATAACTCAATCGTCCGCGAAAACACGGATTGACGAAATTATGTTAGATGCTATGTCATTAATGTATACTAAAAAGAGAAGGTGACTCAGCACACTCCCTTGAGGCCCCCCAGGTGTTACACGTGTCGGATTAGATATGTAATCGTTAAGTTTAACTGACTGACACCGACTGTTTAGAAATTATTCGATCCAAGCTGTCGTTCTCTCGTCCAGACGCAGATTAGGTATTTTTAACATTAGTCGATTATGTGGAACACCCTCGAAAGCTTTTGAAAAGTCCACGAAAGTGGCATCAATGTGGACGGACATATGTAGTGCTGCGTGCAGGTATGTCACAAGTTCGAATAGTTGTGCCTGACGTGATAATTTTTCGCGAAAACCATGCTGGGGGCTAAGGAGTAAATTGTTACGGCTGAGATATATAATATAGGTAATATAGATATAGATATGAATAATTATGATGTGCTCTAGTACCTTACACGAAATGGACGTAAGTGAAATCGGTTCGCGTTGCGGAGAAGGCCTGGCATACGGGCAGTTCCCGCCCTAACATATGTCAGCTTGCGCTACTTGCAACATGCCCAGATTTTTTTTTTTTTTTGCGGGACCAATATATTCGCATTTGAAAACACAGACAGCTTGCTATATTTAACCTGCGTGAGGTGGAGATCTGGATAAAGTACAGGTATTATAACAAGCCGCCCCCGAACGACTGGTGTGCCTTACGGCATGAAATCGTCGGATTATCAAATGCTGGAACTATTGAATCTCCGTCCGGAGGTAGTCTACATAGCGTTGCAGTCTCAGCATCTTATTAACATCAGAATTCTAATCAGACCTCTTACAGGTATAACTGTCGAATTTCATTGTGTAATGACGATTTGTCGTAGGTATGTTCGTGAAAATGACCTTGGTCGAACGTGCAGAGTCATGTCTGTACCAATAGAACACTGGTTTGTATTTTTTTCTAAAGGCACGTGTCTCTTCTGACTTTGTCGATTTCATTTACAGGCTGTTTCTAGACGAGAGCTACACTACTACTTGTTTCCCGGCAGGAGCGAAAACAGGAGATATTTCATATATTCAAGAGGGCCATTTTTTGATGACGTGTACCGAAAATTTGAAAGAAGGAAGCAGGAATAAGCGGAAAGACAGGGAGATTAGCCAGTTCATGGTTATCCTGTGCTGGGGTAAAGGTAAGGGGAATAAAACATAACAGAAAAGAGATCTGTTATAAAACAAGGAAAGAAAAGCAAGAAAAAAGAAGAAAAAGGAAATGAGATTACGGCACTGCTCAAAGTCTGTCTCTAAGGCCAGTTCTCCGCAAGCAGTGCAACAACGCTTTCAAAGCCTTCTGTGCTGTGCACGGAAGGCTTTGACAAACGCCCTTCCCCCGACAAAGGGCGTTTGTAGAGACTATCTAACACTCTTCAAAGATATTTCCTGGGCGCACTGAAGTGGAGACACACACAGAGCAGGTGGGCAATTGTTTCCTCGCAGCTACAGTTATCGCACATATACGGCTGTTGGCCATTTCCATTCGAAATGAGTAAGCATTCGTGAAGGCCACCCCAAGCAACAAGTGGCACAGAAGCGTCTCCTCAGCTCTAGATAACCCTGTCGGACAACGTATAGCCTTAAATTCGGATCCAAGTTGCGGAGACGAGCGTTGGTAAATTTCGTCGAGTTTCATGATGCAAGTGCAGTTCACGTGCGAGCGAACGAAGACCCGTAGCTGCGTCTGTTTCTGGATAATGGCATAGCTACACAGTGGAGGCCATTATGAGCAGATTGGGCGGCCTCATCTGGACGGCCCTTTCCGTAGATACCGCAATAGCCCGGTATCCACTGATAAGCCACGTTGTGCATTTTTCTCTACTGCGGGGTGATGGAGAAGCTTTGTGTCGGCGATTCCATTCGGTCCATGACGAAATGGCGACATAATGCTCTGAAGAGTGGCCTTGGAGTCGGAGAAGATTGACCTTGTCTGGGACGGTTCTTCAATTACGAATTCGAGAGCAGCACCGAGGGCGGCGAGTTCTGCAGCCGTCGATGATGCAACATGCGATGTCTTAAATTTTATGGTGACGGACTTCGCCGGAATTACCAATGCTCCTGCAGAACGTGCAGGAGAAACTGAACCATCCGGGTAAATGTGAAGGCGTCCGCTGTGTTTCTCATGCAGGAGCAGTAGTGTGTCTTGTTGTAAGGCCGAAAATGACGACTCGGTTTTCTTTTGGATTCCCGAAATGGTTGGGAGGGCTTCGAGGGGATGTAAGCACCGCATTGGTAATGGCGGTCTTGTGGCAGGCGTGAAGTTCGAGGGAAGCACTGCATGATGTGAAGCAATAATATCGCTGAATGCAGAGTGTGGCCTAGAAGCAGGAAGTGATGCGAGGAGGTGTGACGTAATCCGGGCGAAATGCCTGATGTGCGATCTTAAGGCATCGACGCGAATATATGTTGTGATTGGGTGATCCCGTGCGATGATCACAGTCGCTGCTGAAGTTGCACATCTCGGAAGGCCAAGGCATATTCTCAGTGCTTGAGCTTGAATCGACTGGAAGACATGTATGTTTGTTATTCGGGTCCCGCCCAGCACAGGTAAGCTGTAGCACATCAACCCAAGGAAAAGTACAGTATAAGGTTGAAGCATCGCTCATACAGATGTACCCCACGATTTTGCAGCAAGAAATGTCAGCACGTGGGTGATCATGGTGAGTTTCTGTTTCATGTAGGCAACATGAGTGCTCCAGGACAGGTCGCGATCTATTACTCATAACTGATAGCCTGTCCATTGATTTTTATGGCATGTGAAGGAAACCAGCGGGCATTTCTCAGATGACAGCCGTAGTCCCTTTCCTTGAAGGTAGTTTGACGTCAGTGTAGCTGCTCTTTGACGCCTGGCACGTACGTGAAGACGCGTCACCCCTGATGCCCAGATGCAGATGCCGTCTGCGTATATTGACAGATGCACGGACCGCGGAAGTACATTAACAAGGTCGATAAGCGCCAGGTTAAAGAGAGTGGGGCTCAGGACTTCATCTTGAGGCACACCGCGACAAGTACAATGGTGCGTTGTTGTACCATCTTCTGTTTGTACAAAGAAGGTCCTGCCCTTCAAATCACTATAAATCCATTGCTAGACATGGCCGAAGATGTGAACTGTGTAGGTTGCCTATGTGCCCTGGAAACAGTTGCTGAATACTCGCTTTCTCACAATTCTCATGCGTTATACGTGGTATTCAGTTGTTTGCCCCCGGTATCCTCGGTAAACTATGCGAGGCACGGTGTTTATACTTATTCGAAGTAGGAAGCAATGTTCTGAGTGACGAGCGATAAATGTCTATTCTGTGTAGTTTCAACACAGTCGTTGTAGAAAGTTACTCATAGAAGCCTTCCAGGGTGTCATACTGCCGCTAATCGACATGTTTCCCAAACCCATAAAAAAAATTCAGCACGAGATACGGACTTGAAATACCGTGAAAATAGGGAACATTACAATAATTTCACTTTCCTGCTTTAAATGCGATTGTCGCGGATAACTACTAAACCCTCGCTTTTTCATGAGTTTTCCTGCATCACACGAGATTGGTAGTTTGTTGCCCCGATGACCTCAGTGAGTTAACCAAGGCATCTTGTTTATTTATACCTGATGAAAGGATAGGAGCATGGTATGGGTAATGCGTGGACTAAATGTGCCTTTTCCAGTAGAATACATATGTAAGTGGTCCATAGCGTTATTAGTCTGTATTACGAGCGGTGTAAAACTTAGACAGGCTGCGCTAGCATAATTACAAATACAACTGAGGTCAAATTTTGAGAACATGGGGGAAACAATTCGCCAAGTTTATGTGTGATGGTAAGTGCGTGTTGATGAAACACAGCTTTAAAAAAAGTGTAAGCAAGTATTCGAAGGTATCACGCGGCTGTTATTACCTAGGTGCCCCAATGTCCCAAGAGAACATTGCGTTTGAGATATTGTATATTTTGAAGGAATAGGCAGCATGTTAAGTGCAATGTATCACGTAGTTTTAACGTTTAGCGGGTCTCGAATCCGTCAACATCAATGCCTTCAAGTAGCATGTGTGGGTTTATTGACCAGTTGTCACACACACAGATCACCCTATATTGTCCATTGTATCTTTGTTTGCTGGCTTCTTATGGTGTGATTGATAAAAATCGGGCCCTTCGATGAACTCCCTTTCTTCTCGTTCATTACAGAACGGGGGTCTCAAATCAGGCAACATTGATGCCTTCAGGTAGCATGTGTGGGTTTATTGACCAGTTGCCTTCCCCCAAGAAGATCACGTACTCGGGACGCCTGCGGCAGAAAGGATGTTCCACAACTACCGCCAAGATTTGTGAGTGGTGGCGCTAGCTAACACTCCCAGGGTTAATTCTTGTAGTAAGACATAAATGCCCCAGCGAGCGGATGGGGAAAAAGGCGCCGCGGTAGCTCAAGTGGTAAGAGCATCGCACGCGTAATGCAAAGACGTGGGATCGTTCCCCACCTGCTGCAAGTTTTTTTTTTTTTCATCCACTTTCATTTTCATTAGTTTATGATTTTCTTGTATTCGATTAGTATGTGCAAGTAACTTCCCATACGCTGTCCTTGGTGTCATTGTTTGTTGGCTTCTTGCGATTTGACTTTACACGACGCACAGTGTCGCATGTCATTCCCTTGTCAAGCTGGACGAATTTGGCAAACGCGCAAGTGGACAAACGTGGACGCCGCGCCTGAGGGGTATATGCAATGAACAACAAGAAAGGAGAAAGGGGAAATGGGAATCACCTTTCAATAGAGCATGCCGGATTTCTCTCTTTATTTACTTATTCATTGATTTATTTATTATTTTTTGTTATTTTTGTTTTCTTGCTCACGCAGATGTTCGTCCATGGTGCGCCTTTGCCGGCGTACGCAGCCACTCGCCAACCGTGTCGCAAGCAGGGTCACGTTGTCGCCGAGCTTACGCAACGACGGGCGAGCGTGGGGCACCCCGGCGGCTTGCCGTATAGTCGTTTCGAAACGCCGCGCAAATTATAACCCACTTGCGAAAGATGTTATGCAGAATCCGACGAGAATCGAATATTCGATGTGTCCAATGCGGGGACGTCTTATTCTTGCGCGCCTCGTCGACGCATCTGCCCGGCTAGAATTTAAGCGTTTTTCTTGTCCACTTATGCATTGGCTCTTGGTCCGAAAGCAGCCTCCGGCGTGTCTAATTGTATTTCTTTTTTTTCTTTATTTATCTGTGCTGTTTTACAGCGTTGGCTGTAAAATGGCACTCGACTCACTCGACTTCTCCCTCGACTCGCCCGTCCTCTCGCTCGACTAGTCGTTTCGGTGTCCGACACCGCCAGCGCGGTGTCCGTTTCTGGAATCAGTGGGTCATTTGCTATAATGCTATCAAGAAAAAGAAGAAAAAAGTCGCAGCGCCCCTCCAGTATTACGACTTCCGTAACTAGATACTGCGAGTCGATAGGTCTACCGCTCAGCCAATACACCGACGCCGCAGCAAGCAAAAAAATACGCTTGGGAGATAGTGCTCCTGGTTTCATTTCTCGTTAGAAATTACTGGCTGGCGCCCGTTCTGCAGCATATGCGTAAACCATTATGGTGCAAGGGCGCCACAGAAAGTAAACGAAGACTGGTAATGACATAGGTAATGAAGTTAATAAAAGAACTTCAGTAATCCAATTTTTTTATTATACTTACTACTGTATACATGCAAAAACGTTTATAATGTTATTGTTTTATTGTGTTTACTGTTTATTGTTATTGCTCTACATATTGTTGTATTTGCTAATGTCGTATTAATTTTCCATGTTGCGCGAATATTCCTTTCATTGTACTGATGTTCTTTTTTCCCGATTCCATATTAATGTGCTACCGTATTTCCCACCTTACACGATGCCTTCTCGAAGGCCTACAAGGTAGATGTAAATAAAATAAATTAAATAAATAAATAACACAACATACAGAACAGCATGTCGAGAACTGCAATCATCAATGGCTCATAACCCCGTAAGCAAGCAGAAAATGTAATGTCTCATAATCCCGTAAGGCTCATGACTACTCACTCTGCGTAAGTTAGCTGCGATGACACTACCTCTGTATTCTCTGTCTGGGATTTCAATGTGGATGTGTCGGTACCGAAAAGGGAGTGGTTTACGCGTTCCATGTTGCAGACATATCCCTTGCGATTCCACACCTATCCGGCCCAACCGACGACCCAGAGGCTTACGTGCATCCATTTCACATTATGAAAGAATGTGATTACAGTTGCCAGTGAAATAATGACCACCGATCAAGACAATAAATTAGTGTGCGCACCTTTCCTCACGATGACCACCCATCAAGACACTAAATGAGTGCGCGCCTTTGTTCAAAATTATGTGTAACCTGCTCTGACGCGAGAGGAAGTCATAATATGGCGAAAACTCCAAACAAACGTATATCCTCACTTGAGTCTCTACCACGCCATGCACCCTGCGCTGTGGTCCTATAAATGACCACACTGCAATCAATGCGCAACGCTTTGCCACATGGTATGGGCTTGCGCGAGCACACCACAGCTCACACCCATAACACACCCCACCACACGGCAATGGGAGGCACCGCTGTCCAGCTCAGACTCGACGGACCAGCTCAACCTGGTAAATCGCGCGAGAAGTACAGCCAAGGCCGCTGGACTCCTGGACTGAGGGGACCACCCACAGCAGAGCTACCTACGCTCATGTGTTCTTGTCTATAAAGTTTACTCTCTCTCTCTCTCTCTCTCCCCGTGTCGTGTGCTAAACAGCTTCGCTGGTGAACCAGAGTGGAATAACTCATGTCTTTTTTTTTTCAGTTCTGTGACAACATTACACCAGAATGAACCCTAATAAAACGTTTCGTATGCATTCCAATAATTCCGTATCTTCCTTATGAGAATTTTACGGAATTATTACGCAATCCATACAGATTTCGTAAGAATTATACGGAAACACAGTATTATTGGTATGGCATATTGAACGTTTCAATAGGGTTAATGCGTATGACCTACCCCAACTTCCAGTCCTTCTGAACCATATGCCATCGCCGAGGGCTACGAATAAGAGGCCAGTGGCGAGAAGCGAAAGGCAGAATACGAAAGAGCCGCAAGCAAAAGTCGTGTCTCTCCGTTTCCACACGACTGGGGAGGCGCCATCCGCACAAACGAAGACGACTCGGAACTAGATAGAAGCATCATTGGCTATGCGTTTACACTGACTCGACGCTAGCGAGTCGAGTCAGAAATCGGGCCGACCGAGGCTGACGTGGCTGCGTACGCGTGTACTCACTTCTTGCGGGCGGAGACATCGAGACACTGACACTAACGCGTTCGAACGGGGCTTCCGGTTCCCGCAGCCAGCGTGAGTGATACGTCATCATGTTCCGGACCAGTATCCTGGAGTTGAAGCACTAGTATACGCTACGTTTTGCTCTCTTTTGCCGCAAGAGTAGAACGGGCATGTTACTTTCCCCCCTCTCTCTCTCTCTGTCTCTCTCCCGGAAGGACATAAAGAACATTTCACTCTCTCGTTGTTTACGGAGTGAGCATTTCACTCCACCCGACATTCTACGAGGGTAAAACGATGCCTTGCCTAGTAAATCGGCGCCTTTACTCCTGCGATGCTCTCCCTACTTCTTAGAGTGTAAACGTTTAGTCAAACGTTCCATTTTTCATTACTGCTGATGCGCTTGCGTCTGCAAAGGTTCTATTTCATGGCTCTTATCGTCTGTACATGGACGAGTCTGCACCGCACAGTGCCTTGTCTTTGCGTTGTCCCGATCCCATTCCCGCATGCCGGCACGTAAGAGCACTGGCGCCACGGTGGTCCCACGCAAGCCTCAGCGCCGGCTTGTCTGACCCGTCCGCGTGCTGAAAATGCGCACTGAAAATGGGTATATCTGCCAGCTCAGCCCCACTCGACCCAGCTTTGTTGTGTTCATGTAAACACTCTGGCAGTCGGACTGGTTCAGCCAGACTCGACGTTTGCTCAACCCGACCCGGTGGTGTTCACACACATTCGACAGGTCGATTCCAGCCTGAGAATCCGACTCGACTCATTTTTGTCGGGTTCATGTAAACGCCCTGATCGACTACAATTCCCCTGTTTCTATCGAAAGGAGATTGCTCGCGAGCGTTTGTGGATGTTTACTCCAACCGATACCATACGAAACAGTGAAACGCTCACTGTACATAACATTGCGACATTTGTCGCGCCACTGCTTCACATTAAGGGCGAAGCTGGAAATTTTTTTTTTCAAATAGTTTGAGCGTATCGGCGTAATCAAATACGAGAATGCAGAAAGAAAAACAAAACAACGAGAGAGAGAGGGAGAGAGGACAGGCAGGGAGGTAAACCAGAGGTGAGTTTCCGGTGTGCTATCCTGCAAAGGGATGGGGGATATAGGGTTGTAATGATGACAAAGAGTGAGAGGAGAAAAAAAGAAACAAGAAAAAGAAACTACTACCTAATTGCCCCTGCTCGTCCTTAATTCTCTAATTCTGTTTTATGTAACCCCGCTACAAGAATACTGGCTGCTATAGTTATGGTATTCCTTAATAGCAATATTTTGGAACCCCGTTGAAAATTTGTTAGGTCTCAGAAGGGTTCGCCTTCTGAGACCTAAGTTAAGCTTATTCTTTAAAATTATCTAGAAGATTCTGCACTTTTAATAATATATAGGGTTTCGCATGCCAAAACCACTTTCTGATTATGAGGCACGAACGAGTGCGGGACACCGGAAATTTAGACCACCTGGGGTTCTTTAACGTGCGCCTAAATCTAAGTACACGGGTGTTTTCGCCCCCGTCGAGATGCGGCCGCCGTGGCAGGGATTCGATCCCACGACCTCGTGCTTAGCAGCCCAACACCATAGCCACTAAGCAACCATGGCGGCTATTTTGCACTTACTGTTGCTCTGTTGCAACTGGAATTTCACAGCAAGATCGGATTTTATTAAACCGCGTGCCTCTGTCACTTCCCAGGCTGACCCAAAAAATTATGTGAATTTGCCTGTGCCTGCGCCTCTTTAGTATCTGCATCCTCACCCCCTTTCCCGGCAATTAATGGAAATTAATCTCGAAGGTCGTGATTTGCCGTACTAGCAGACACCAGTTATAAGGTAACGTCATAACCGCCGTGGTTGCTCAGTGGCTATGGTGTTGGGCTGCTGAGCACGAGGTCGCGGGATCGAATCCCGGCCACGGCGGCCGCATTTCGTTGGGGGCGAAATGCGAAAACACCCGTGTGCTTAGATTTAGGTGCACGTTAAAGGACCCCAGGTGGTCGAAATTTCCGGAGTCCTCCACTACGGCGTGCCTCATAATCAGAAAGTGGTTTTGGCACGTAAAACCCCATAACTTAAGGTAACGTCATAACCGCCACGTTTTGCACATCACTCACTGCATGGTAGATGCGCCGACGAAGGAAAATTCGCATCTTTTTCTTGACAAGCCATGGTAGTAGCAGAGCCAAGTGTTACACGGAACGATTTGTACCTTGATACGCGATCTCGCTGCAATGTTTTGAGCGAAAACGGAACAGCGGTAAGCGCCAAACTAAAAAAAAAAAGAATTATTGTAAAGTAAAAACGCAGGTCCCGGTATGAACTTTCAAGGACGATATCAAACTTGTCCAATGTACTATAAGGATGAAAACCAAACGCGAACAAGTTGAGAACGACTAACATACGTTATTGCATGTTAGTTTCGCACGAATTTCTAACAGTGGCCTAATCCTGGCTTCAAAACATGCCCTCAGGGCTGCGGAATCGTTAGAAATCGGCAATGGAGCGATTTCGCATTCAACTGCTCTGTGTAGTCACGGGTATAGTTCAAGTTTCGGTATGCATACTATGCTTTTTTTTTTAATATGTGGTGTACGGGACGTACGCACGCGAACTGTGGCTTTGCGGTTACTGCAAGATTAAATCTCTGACTACCATCGATTTTTTTTTTGAAAGAAAAGAAAGTCGCATGCGTTTCGGACGTGTCGAACGGGTATGTCATTGCTCTGACGAGTTCTTTTTTTTTTTTCTAGCGCCAAACACGCTGTATCACGTGGTACGGGAATGCGACGGAAGCACCAACACCCCCCCCCCCCCCCCGCTCTACACCGGAGCACTGGCAGACCGAGCTCTCCAGCCTCAAATCTGATGACGTGCGTCAGCTGGTGTGTACAGGGCAAGGCAGGTGGCCAGGTCACGTGCCTTCCCGGACTGAGGAGGCCACCCGCAAGGAAGGCGACCAAAGAACTGCATTTGCTCTCAGTAAGGTTCAATCATCATCATCATCATCATTAACTGGCAGGTTATAAATTCGCATTGCAGATGAAGCCTACTTGGTCAAGTGTTCTTGTCAGTAAGTTACATGTAAGCGTGCCCTTATTCGAAAATTATTCGGAAGGACATACGAAATTTCCAACAGCAGCTTTTCTGCATACATACAACCGTGGAACAGAATAGCGGGAAGATCGATTCGCTATTGAAATTTTTTCCTGTATTTGCGCATGACTACGAGTTGCTTTTAATGCTCAGAGATGACAGCGTTTTCACGTTTCGCTGCCTGGTGACGGCTTCGAACCCTGCTTACTTCGTTAATCGGGCCTCCTAAATGCAGCAATCAAGAGTAAGGTGGACATTTATGAAGATAAATCTAAGCTGAATTAGTAAATTACAGGTCTGAAATATTTTAACCTTCAGTCTTGGTGTGAGCGGACGCAAAAACGGGAGACGTGTGGCGACGCCACCGTAAGGTTTTTGCACTAGCGTACCGTGACGTCACAGCTTTTAACTACGTTTCCTGGGGACTAAAGAAGGATTACGCAGCATTCTGGGGGAACAGAAGATTCGAATCGACCGAGTCAGGTTCCCATCTGCGATGAGAAACGGTCCTGTGTTGTCAACACAACAACACATCTGTGTTGTCACACCGACGTATCAGCAATGCTGTTTACCCGCCAAGTTCAACAGGACTGTCATTAGCTTCGCCAGTAATCAATTTTTCGCCAAGACGTTTACCGAAGGAGACTTCATCCACTCTGAATTACAACAAAACTGGTATATTTTTTTTCAATTTACACGTAAGCTTAGATTTCTCTGTTCGTTTCTTATTTCTGTTGTTTTAGGCCTGCTCCATTTATCGTGCTTTACTTTCTTCCTTTATTTTTCTTTTGTTTTAAATCGTGTTGTGCAGTTTCATGGGCAGGTTGCTTTGGTTTAGGTTAGCTTCAAGTTCGATGTGTTCGTGGGAAAATGTATTTCCTTGGTTCTGCCGCAGTTTTGTTATAAGGCGCATTATCTGCTTCAATGCATGTTGTTATTAGCCTCGATGAAGCGACAGTCCCATACGGAATGTCAGCATGGCATTCAAACGCTTTTTTTTTTCTTTACGTCGAGTCTTTACAACAAATACTTTACCAAGCTAAACTACCATAACGTTATTTAACGTGTATTTTGGTGAGTGCGAACAGGGCGGGAAAGTTTCCGAAAATATTCCGCTATCTCGGAGAGATATTTCTGCCCAGTCTCTCTATATAAAGCTCACCATGCCACGCCACACGCCGAGATAACGAGTTGCTCTTGAACGCTGATAGCGACAGTGGCGAGACATCGTCGAGACAGTTTCCTTTGTGTTTCACTTTCGTGCGGCATCGTATGCCATTTTTTTTTCTTTTTTTTTTTTTTTACTGTCAGCGGTCGTCACTGGCTCGCGCCCGCACTACGCCATTGTTATCGATAGAATTGTCTAGTCGGTGCATTGAACCAAAAGATAAATAAATGAAAAAAAAAACGACCCTGCAACAGTGTAACGATAACTGCATACGCGCCTTCGCACTTGTGCACGACGGATGGTGTAAGGAGCACGGCAGGGGTCGATCGCGCGAGCTTTGGTACATCGGCCGCTATTTGTTTCGCAGATTTGTTAACCTGCTCGCCATGTCGCACTACAGTTTCGTCTGTGAATTAACACGGCAAGCTGGGCGAGTTGGCGATTGAACATGTTCCTATGGGTGGGCAGCGCAGCCCGGACGAAAGACGAGAGGGAGTACACAATACGAGCGCAGACTAACTGGTTTATTTTCTTTTTTTTTCAAACAAGGGAATAAAATATACGGAAAATGTAAACACATGTGAAGTGACGCTTACAAGGGTGAAAGGGTGTTAGCCTATCTTGCCGCTCAAAAACTCAGTGTCCTTATCCTGCAGAGTGATAGAAGCCGGCGCCACAATAAGGGGTCGCCTGTTTGCATGTCGCAAATTGGGGGGGGGCGCTTAAGCCCCAATACTTGATTTTTTTGTGTGTGTGAGAGCGTACGCGACGAATTACAAGTACGAGCATATCATAAGTGCTGAAGAACGAGCAACAGCAACAACGTATTATAATCAATCAATCAATTATTAGTTTACCGTGTCTAACGTGTTCAAGAACAACACTGAGGTTTGGCGCGGGCGCACAGAAAAAAAAAAAAACGGTAAGTCCTCAAAAAAAGAAAGCTACACCAAAAGTTACGCTATAAAAGATAGAAGCCTATAATATTAATATTAATAATAATAATAATAATAATAATAATAATAATAATAATGAGCCATTCCATTTTGTGAAGGTAGATGACAAGCGAAGCTATTTAGCACGCGACACAGAATTCCGAACAAAGGTGCGAACTCATTTACTGCGATTTTTATATACACACGCGTGGACGACAGGACCGCCGCCCCGAGGAGCCAAGGGAAACTAGACACACGTGACGTTTCGACGGGAGCGCCACCACGGCAGAGCGGAAGGAAAGGAAAGTTGATATACGCTGGTGCTTGACACACTGACAAAAAGAGAGCGGTGCGAACGTAGACATGGCCGACGCGGGTCAAAGTGTAGTATCTATGCTTATCAGCTTAATATCTGTTACGGGTTGGCGCAGGCGGCTGCACGAGGTTTGACTGACCGTGCGCCGGGTAAGGCGTCCTCTCCTGGGCGACCCGAGCCTATCTGCTCGTACAACGATATCGGCAAACATAATTACCCATCAAGAAGACTCCTGCCTTTGCCGCACTCCTCGCTGTGCAGGGGCATGGCAGTCACTCTCGGACTTCTGCAAACGAGCACTTACCCGAGCCCCGCGGCGCTGCACACAATGTACCCCGAACGGTTCCCAAGCCCGGACTGCCCCCTGTGTGGTGGTCATGCGGACTTCGAGCATGTCCTGTGGGGCTGCGCCTCTGCCGGTCCCCCTTTCGCCCAAGAGGAAACGGTGACGCTCATTAGGGCCCAGGACCAGACCTCTCAAATCCTGGCAATCCAGAGGGCTCGCGAGAGGGCCGTCAGGTTTCACCTGGTTGTCCCCGAGTGGGCCTAGCCAGGTGCCTTCGAGTTCGCTCGCGTCTATTGTGGACCAAATAAAGTTTTCACTCACTCACTCACTCACTCACTCACTCACTCACTCACTCACTCACTCACTCACTCACTCACTCACTCACTCACTCACTCACTCACTCACTCACTCACTGGTTCTATTTGGACGGAAGATATTAAACTTACTTTGACAAGTTGGCGGAGTGCTTGAAGCCTGCTTCATCTCCGCCACGGGTCGACCTAGTATTGCACAATCTTCGGGATCGGCCCGCGGTTTTTGCTCGCGCAGAATAAAAATGCATGGAACTCTAGCCAAAAACAGCTTCGCTGTAATATGGTATGGTATGGTATGGAGAACTTTATTGGGTCCTGAAGGTCAACCATACGTTGACGCGGGCCGCTCCCACGTTGGGACTGTCAGGCCGAGCCCTTCAGCCACATCGCGGGCCTTCTGGACTGCCCGTAATTGGTCAGATAGTGATTCACTATGTAGCATTTGCCGCCACCATTCTTGTTCCTTGTCACGGTCTGTGAAGACCGCGGGGCACTGCCAAAGCATGTGGTCAAGAGTAATGATGCCATTGCACTTATTACAGTTGGTTTGAATTTCCCTCTCCGGATAGATCCTGTTAATAAAATATGGACTTGGGTATGTTCTTGTCTGTAGCAAACGTAATGTGACCGCTTGGGCTCTGCAAAGCTTACCATGTGGCAATGGGTATTCCCTTCTGCTTAAATAATAATGCTTCGTGATTTCGTTATATGTTAATAATCGATCCCTGTGTTCCCCGGGTGAAGTGTAAGTTGCTCGGTCTTGAAGAGCACGGCTAGAAAGTCCTCGTGCTGCTTCATTTGCCACCTCATTGAGGTTTCTCCGAGCTCCGTCCACCCCCCCCAGATGTGCAGGAAACCAGCGGATTTCGATCCTCTCACTCTTGACCTTCTCTAATAATTTTGTTGCTATCCGTGTCACATATCCGTTGGTAAAGTTGCGTATGGCTGTTCTAGAGTCGCTGTAAATATGTGTCCACCGATTAGCCCGGATGGCTAAGGCGATTGCTACTTGTTCTGCTACTGTTGGGTCCTTGGTATAGACGGTGATGGCATCCTGTATGTTACCTTGAGTGTCTACGACAACGGAGGTATACGCATCCTTATTTTTAACCCAGGCAGCGTCAACGAACACCGCCTGCTGCTTATGTTGATCTATGTCTTGAAGGAGTGCCTTCGCCCTTGCCTTCCGTCTCTCGAGGTTATGTGTCGGGTGCATGTTCCTAGGGAACGGGGTCGTCTTTATTGTTTCTCGTAGTCCCGCTTGCAATTGTGTTAATAATTCTCCTTCGTTGGTGTGGTTGTTAATTTCTACGCCAATTTCTTCAAGTAGCGCCCTCCCAGGGCGTGTCCCCATTAGTCTCTCCTGGTGGGCCACCTGTTGAGCCTCAGCTATCTCCTCTAGTGTGTTATGCAGCCCTAGGCGCAATAAGCTATCATTGGCCGTGCTGATGGGAAGTCCTAGTGCAGTCTTTATAAGTCGTCTGATTAAAGCATTTAGCTTGTTCTTATCAGCCTGTGTCCATTGTAGCATGCCAGCCACGTACGAGAAGTGGCAAAAGGCGAATGCATGTACCAGTCTTAGGGCACTGTCTTCTCCTAGCCCCTTATTCTTGTTGGTAACTCTACGCAGAAGCCTAATGACTTCTTCTGACTTGTTAGAGATGTATTCTATCATCCTGCAATTAGATCCGTTCGCTTGCAGGAGAAGTCCTAACACTCTAATAGTCTCCACCTGTCTGATTGGTTCTCCATTCTTGGCGTATATGTCAATGCGGGGTTCTTCCTCTGGGATATATCCGTTCGGCCTGCGCCCACGCTTACTGCTCCGTAATACCAATAGTTCTGATTTTTTAGCAGAGCAGTTTAGTCCCATACCCTCAAGTGTTGTTTCTACCACATAAATGCTTTCCTGTAGTTTGATCTCTGTTTGTCCCATATTACCTTCGGCACTCCAGACTGTTACATCATCTGCATATATAGCAAAGTGGATACCCTCAATCTGCGCGAGACTTCGAGCCACTTTTGACATTGCCAAATTAAATAACATTGGAGATAGGACAGACCCTTGTGGTGTCCCACGATTCCCAAGTTCCAGGGTTGTCGATTGGAGTTCGCCTAACCTGAGACAAGCAGAACGGCCACCGAGAAAGGCTTTGACTATATTGTGCAATCGCTTACCCAATCCCATCTCCGAGAGGATATCCAATATGGCCCTGTGCTTGATGCGATCAAAGGCCTTTTCTACATCTAGGCCTAGAAGAGCTCTCGTATGTAGCGGGCTAGCAAGAATAAGGTGATGCTTGATTAAAAGCATTGCATCTTGAGTCGAAAGTCCAGGACGGAAACCGATCAGGTTATGAGGAAGAACATTTCTGTTTTCTACATACTTAGTCAGTCTATTGAGTATGACATGCTCCATGGTTTTGCCCAGGCATGATGTTAATGATATGGGTCTTAGGTTATCTAGATTGAGTTGCTTGCCTGGTTTGGGAATAAGAATTGTGTTAGCAATTCTCCATTCCTTCGGATAATCACCGTTTTTCCAGAGTTCGTTGAAATACTCTGTTAAATATTTTATGGAATGATCGTCCAAATTTTTCAACAGCCTATTGGAAATGCCATCTGGACCGGCAGCAGATCTACTGTTGAGGTCGTACAGGGCTGCACGAACTTCGCTTTCTGTGAAGTCTTGATCCATAGGCTCACAGTCTTCCCCTGTATATTCAGGCAGGTCTGTACTCTCATCGCTATCCTTAAGTGGTAAATACCTAGCTGCGAGCCGATCCAGAATGGCCTCCTCCGTTGTGTCCTGACTCTCACGATGGACGAGTCGTGCTACTGCTGTTCTCCGATTAGATTTCGTGTCGTTCTCATGAAGCAAATGTCTAAGTAAGTTCCAATTCCCACCACGTCTGATTCGACCATCTATGGAATTACAAAGCTCATCCCATTGTTGTTTCTGTAAATTTCTGGAGTGTTCTTCAATCTCCCTATTCAACAATGCTATGCGCTTCCTGAGTCTCCTGTTCAGCCGTTGCGTTTTCCATCTATTTAACATAGATTGTTTCGCTTCAATCAAGTGCGCCAGCCTACTGTCCATGATTTCGATATCCTCCTCTGTGGTAATATCCGTCGTTGCCGCCTTTACATCTTCCCTGAGCTGAGTGGTCCAAGTTTGGAGTGTTTTCTTTTGTCCTGCCTCTGTCTCAGCTCTGCTTTTCCTTGCTTTCCGAAAAAGATCCCAGTCAATGTAGTTAAAGTGCTTTATCTCATTACTTGGTGTTTCCAATAGTATTTGTAATATGTAATGATCACTACCCAGGTCAATATTGGAGTTATTCCAGCCAGCGTTCGCTAAGTTTGATACAAAAGTAAGGTCTGGGGTGGAGTCCCTGCATGTAGATGTACCACACCTAGTGGGATAAGCTGGGTCTGTGATGAGGGAGAGATTAAGATCTGTAGCTAGGTGCCATAGTCCATCCCCCTTCTTAGTATTCCAGCGATATCCCCAGGTTTGATGTGGGGCGTTGAAATCCCCTGCAATAATGAGTGGAGCGTGCTTAGCAACAGCCATAGTCTTATTAAGAAGTGCCCTGAAACTCTGTTTCATGTCGCTAGGGCTGCTATAAACATTAAGACAAAAGAGGCTTTGCGGTTTGCTTCTATTCCTTTTAAAAATTATTTCCACTAGTAAGTATTCTAATTTGTTTAGTCCAAGGCGCAAATCATGTTCTATGTAAGGTATTTTCTTATCTACGAGCGTGGCTAACCCCCTACCCGGCTCTTTGCCCCTGCATGTCGCTTTGTATCCGGATAGGCTGATCTCATCCGCCAAGGTTTCCTGCAGCATAATTATTTTCGGTTTGTCTGGAGAGGTTTTTATTAACTGCATAAGAGGTGCTTTTTTGTGATAAAATCCTCGGCAATTCCATTGCCACACGGTAAAGCTCCCCCTGCTAGCCATTGCTTATAGAACCCGCCTTACTGCTACCCGCTAGAGTACGCTTCGTAGAACCCCCCGACACGCCAGCGAGCGATCTGACGCTTTCTGCTTCTGAGGGTAGGTATTCGTCTTCATCGCCCTGTGCTTCTACTTTGGTGAGCCTCTTTTCAGCCGTCAGTCTCCATTTCCATAACTTATCAACTTTGAAGGTAGTTTTATCTATGGCATCTCTAAGATGTTTAATCGCCTCCTTGATCTCTTCCAAAGCAGAGCACACTGTGGTTTCTACTGGGCTTATTGCCCGCTTCTTTGGAGCTGGTGTGTTTTCTTCATCCTGGCTGTTGTCATTATTCACCGCTTTGGCTATTGCTACTTTTGTGGAGTTAGTCTGCGAGTTGTTGCGAAGTTCTACAACCTGCTTAGTAAGTTCTTCATTTGCCTTTCTCAGATACGTTACTTCTTTAATTAGCTGTTCTACCCTGGCATCATTATCTCCGACCAGCCGCCCCGCACCGCTCTCCGCAGCCCTCACAGTACCTTTCACTTTGTCGGCCCAGGTTGTTCCAGATGTCGTCTTGTCGCCAGGCGTCTGCCCTCCTCCTTCGAAGCGCACCTGCACTTCACGTGATCTGGAGCGGCTTCTGCCCTTCGACGGCGAGCGGCGTCTTGACCGTGTGGGGCTCCTTGAGCACGTGCGCCCCCTGGTGCCTGTTTGGGCATCCCATTGCAGCTGTGCTGATGTCGCCTCCGATGCAGATCTGTTGCGTTCTCGTCGTCGAACTCGTACCACGTATGGAATTTGGTACCGCTGTCGGCAAGTCTTGTCCCCAGTTGGGTGGTCCCTCCACAGAATTTGCACTTAGGCACACACATGTGATTGTCCTCCGGGTTTTGAGTTCCACATCCTCTGCACTGTACCACGTCCGGTGTTGGACATACATCTGATCGATGTCCAATCTTTCCGCAAGCATAGCAGACATCAAACTGCTTCCTATACAGGTAGCACTTTACGAGGGTCGACCCGTATCTTACATAATTGGGTACCTTGAGCCCATCAAACAGAACAATAACCGAACCCGTGGATTTAATACGTTTGGCTGCCAATGCCAGTGGGTTAAAGTCATGCACAATGTTCTTCGTTATCGTGGCCTGATTGTCTCTGAGGTCAACTCTCCGAATCACTCCTTTACACGTGGTATGCGGAGCTGTCTCGTAGGCGTTCACTTCGTATTCGGTTTCCACTATAATAATTGACCTGATTCGCACATACCTGGCAGCATGGCTGGGATCTGGTGTACTAACCACCACGATGTTTTGCGTGAAGTTCGGGCAAACGACATCCTCTCGGGCTTGTTGCGGAGTCAGGCCCGATGCTTCAATAACCGCCACGCCTATCGCTGTGGTGCTCACTTTGCTCAAGTTGAGACCTCCTTGTGGGCGGATGATGATTTTGCTGTGCTCCTCGGGCAATTGGGGCATCCTTGATGCCTTGACAATCCGGTTTTTGAACATAGTGGTTGTAGGTCCCTTGTTCTTGCTGCTGTTGCCTTGCTCTTGCTGGCTCTGCGGCGATGTTTTCCCATCGCCAGCAATCCTTGTGGTGGAGCGAAATTTTCGGCTTGTCACAATTTGCCAACCTAGATCTTCCTCATTCTCCTCTGATCCGGTAGCGTCTTCATCTTCCATGCGCGTTTCCGCCATCGCGGCACGGCGGGGCTAGTAGGCCTACTTGGGTCTTGCACCAAGAAAGGCCAGTAACAGTCCAAAAATGAAAGTCCCACCTTAAAGAAAGGTGTCCGCAAATTCCCGGTGACTTCACAAATCCAGTGATGTGCTTGAATCCGTGATGGTGGCAAAGAAGGCTGCACAAACATTCAAAAACGACGGAGCCGATGCAGATCTAACGCACGTGTTTGAGTGCGCGTGAAGCGAACCTTTTGCGAAGTGGTGAATAAAATGCCATACAATTACAGGCAATGCATGTGATTGATTTTACTTTCGTCCTGTACAAACGTGTAGCATGGTGCGATGTTTATAGCTTACGCACCACGTCGTTCATAAGTTACGGCCAAATGCAAACACCAAATCGCGCGCGGATGCATAGTTTAAATTATGAGGGCGAAGGCGATGTTCGATGCGTCTTGAGGGAAGAATGGTGATGCCAGGTTGCATGCACAAAGAAGTACACACGTATCGAAACTAAACTTCGAGCTTCAATACCCCTTGTGTCCCACTGTAACGTACCATTCAGGGAAAAGCGGATTTCGACTGCATGTTCAGCGTAGCGGTAGCCAGATCGCCCGCAAAACTGCCCTAAACATCTTTTCGTCTTGGTCAACCACAGCGGTGCCTTTGTTGCGGTTTGCTACATATTGTAAGATGTGGGAGGTCGATAGTAACAGCTGGCATCCAGTTGTAAGATTTGTAGTCGGGCATGAACTATATGGTAGCGGGCCCATGCCGTCGTCCAACTCACTCACGCTTGGGACGTGGTCGTAGGGAGGAACTTGCTCTCATCGAGAACTAGGAGTACAGGATTTATTTACATATTTACATTAAAACAAGAGATACATTCGACAGTCTCGCGTGACTCCCCAATGGAGCACGCAAGACGAAGCATACAGCACACGAGCACAAATCTCCAAGCAGCCTGTACGCACCGATTGTCGAGCGCAAGCACACTCTAGCAGCCGACAAACTGCTGCCTAAAAAGCCTCTGTCCTCCCTAGATCCCTAGGGGAGGGAAAACTGCTGTCCAACCTTAATTACAAAGAAGGCGCCAAATAAAACAACAGACGAAGGAAGGAGACACGAGACAACCACGTATGCGCACTAACAACTGAGTGTTTTATTTCTTGACATAGGAATATATAGCTGCTGTCAAGGATCAAAGCAACAAGAAGAAACAGGGCCATCATCTGCATCGCACAAGGAAGCCACGATACAGAATAACTTCTAAGTGTCGCTCCCAAGATACGCCAGTTCCTTTGTCGAAAGAGAAACTGAGGCTTCACTGATACAAGCATCACCACGCTTCTTGATCTCAAGCGCTTCCAATATCTCCCTTGTCAGTTGATCATCAGCTGTGTTCAAAACACAGGTTCTATCAAAATCCGGAATGCACTTGTGAGCCTTACAATGCGCACTTATATGACCGGAGAGCTGGTTTTCCATCTTATATCGATGCTCATGCAATCTGTCATTCAGACATCTGCCCGTTTGGCCTACATATGATGAACCACACGATAAGGGAACCGAATAAACTACTTTCTTTACACATCCGACATGTTTCTGCCCATGTTTTTTTGCGCACACCTGTTTATTTTCCCGATGTTCTGCGTTCACCTTGGCACACATCAAACCAAGACGTTTCGGAGCGGAAAATAAAACCCGAACACCAGCTCGTTTACCTACTTTTTTCAGATTGTGAGATAGGCCGTGAACATATGGAATGATAGCACACCTGGTTTCAGAAGGGCCTGCTCGACCCTGGTTTACAACGTTAGGTTGCTTGAGCTGTCTGAGCATTTTTTTCTGCAACAGATACGATCACATGGTGAGGATAACTTGGCCCTTTGAGGCGGCTGACCTGACAAGGAAAACTGCTTTGCAGCCGATGCATGCATGACTTGTTCAGTGCGTTGGTTAGACATGATTGGATGATGCCTCTTTTTATTACTTTTAAATGTGCTGAAAGGTAGGAGAGGATGGGTTTGCCTGCCCTTGGCTTGAACTGCCAGCACACAAGACACGATGAGGAAGTGAACTCTGAACCTAAAGCTCTAAATCTTGAAGCAAGCCGCAACAAAAGCACCGTTGTGGTTGACCAAGACGAAAATACGTTTAGGGCAGCTTTGAGGGGGATTTGGCTACCGCTACGCTGAACATGCAGTAGGCAGACGGAGGTTAGGCGAGTGCGACACGACAGTGTAAAATGCCAGTGCAGTAACAACCCTTCACCCAGCAGATTCTAAAAAGTCAATTAAAAGCATGGAGTTTTAGGTGCCAAAACCGCGATCTGATTATGAGGCACGCCCGTAGTGAGTGACCCCAGGTTAATTTTGACCACCTTTGTTTCTTTAATGTGGACCTAAATCTAAGTACATGGGTGTTCTCGCATTCCGCCTCTATTGAAATGCGGCCACCGGGACCGCGATTCGATCCCAGCAGATTCTAGAAATGAATGAACTGCTAAAAAAAAAAAAGAAAAAAGACAGAGAGAGAGCAAGTTCAAATTAGGCATCATATCGTGGAAAGCAACCAATTGTATAATTGTCAACACGCTCTACAACGCCTCCATTCAATGTTTCGTGCTTAAATCAATAATTTAGGGGTTAATTTTTGTTAATGATTTAAGTTCATAGCGCAAAAAAACAAGAGCTCAGTGAACAAAACTGAGTTGGTTAAATTAGAGTGGCGCACACTTGCTTTTTTTTTTTACAGGCTCGGCATAAATTAGCTGGAACATCCTGTATGGAACACTTGTAGCCTCCTTCCTGTGACGTCTATGGAATGTCTACAGAGAGCCTGTAAACTCGCGAATTTACACTTATTCTCAAATACTGTCTATATGCTTTCCGTATACATGGTTAAAAGGTAAACAAAAACCCGGGCACTACGCCAACCAAAGTAAGATTTAAAAGAAAAGAAGACGTCTTCTTTTCTTTTAAATCTTACTTTGGTCGACGTAGTGCCCCGGGTTTTTGTTTACCTTTGTTTCATCCCGACCAGACGGGCTTCCGTCAAACACTGAACTTCATTTTCCGTATACACATATATAAACCGTTCGAAAGTTTATATGGAGCAAAAGTGTACCAATAGAAACAGGAACGTCGGCTACCATTTCTTTATGCCGGTCTGTCGACCCTCTAATAGGTAAAGTCAGAACAACTAAGTGCAGTCGAAGGACGAACCGCTGCATTAGTCCAGAAAAGCTCGAACGATCGACAGTCTCTCTAAATCCGTCCTTGTATAGACCGTATAAGTCTTTGTAATGTTGGGCAATGTGTCCTTCGTCCACTCCTCACGATACAACTACTGTTGATAATAATGGATGCGCCGCTCTTTAATCAAGTCCGAAGCTATACGCCCCTCTATCAGCATTCGACGCGCCGTTACAGACTGCCACGGGTGCTAACTATTGTTAATTTGCTAGCACGATAAAAGGGAACCGAGGGGCTCTATATTTCTTTGTCAGTTACAGTCATATAATGGCAACGGACAACAAAACGAACGAAAGCATAGGAAAAAGTTAATCTTTTATTTCCATTTGACAAGTAGATATAATAAGGAAAAAAAAGAAATTAAAGTCGACAAAAAGACACACTGCCGCAAGTTAACCTACTGTTGAAACCCCTTAACCCATACAGCGGATCAAGTCTTCCCGTCCTCTCTCACGGGTCCTCTGTCGCTCTATAGATGTAGCCCTGAGAGTGTTATGGAGCGCCACTCACGGTCATGGCGGCAGATTTGGGAAGCTCGATCCTTTCAACCGCAGACGTCGCCGTCTACAGTGCGGGGACTCCGTAGGAGCAGGAACACTAGCCAATTTGGGTTATTTAACGCAAGCCGAGCCTTTAGCTCACACAGATGTTTCCTGCACTCGCACAGCACTTTCAATTCCGCTTTCGCCTCGATCTTTACGCGACCCGCGGTAGAGAACCCGCGACCATTTGCTCTGAAGGCAAACATCACGTCCGCCGAGTCAAAACAGCCGTTGCTCTTCGGTTACTATTTGAAGAAGAAGAAGAAAAAGAAAACAGGCGAGGTCATCCAGGCTCGCTGAGAAGAGGCTAAAGCGACATTTAATGAGCACGCCTGTGTGCTTTGAAGAAACGGCTCTATAACGAGGAAATACCGAATTAAGTACCACGGCATGGGCGTGGCTGGTAAAGAGAGAAGGCGGAAATGCTTAAAAACGCCCAGAAGTACAATCATTTTCAAAGTGGACTCGGAACATTTTTTTTTCTCGTCGTTGTTGTTGCCACTTTCTACGGAGGTAATCTGGCATTCACATGCCTGCCCGGGATTTCCTATCCCGTATTCTCTTTCTTTGTTTTTTTTCCCTCACAGATACGAAAATAAGCCTCCAACGCAAAAACAAGGAAGTCAACAGCGGTTTTCACAACGCCCGTGAAGCTTTCGCTTTGAAGCCAATCGATGCAAATGTGTCATCCGACTACACAGCTGGCCTGCGCCACGCAGCAAGGGGGCGACTTATAACCGTGATAAGTGCAAACGAAATGATAACTGCACGATAAGACCGTCTCAACCATTTCGACGAGCGCGGTATTCCGTGACGAACAAGCAGAGACGTGCCCAAGGAAACATCGTTACACGCCCAATTCGATGCTTCTGGTTTTAGGGGGTTTCCCCTCCTCTCGCACCTATAACTGGCTCCACGACGGCGTCATACTCTGTTTACGTTTTTTTTTTTTTCGTTCGGCATTGTTTAAGATTCTCTATCTTGGTTTCCTTGTAAAATAGCCTGTGCCTCTCGCTTAGGAAAATCACTTGCAATCTGTTTGTTTTTTATTTGTTTTTTTCCTCATCTTTCAGGCGTCTATGGTAGCTAACGCGGATTTACGCGATATTTTGCGTGTGACCGCTTCCGTAGTGTCGCCTAGACCCTGCGTTGCGCTTTAATGCGGCTCTGCTTCTGCACGCCCTGCGTAAGTTGTCCACTTGACGATTTACGCGTGGTGTTTATTTTTCAGAAATGGCAGAAACGTACCCTACCGTCCTTTGAATATAATTTATCACGTTATCCCGTAACAGCTGTCGTGTCTAGTAGTAGCGTTTCCTTGCCTTCTCACTCACCTTTTACCTATCCCCCCCACCCCTTGTACTTGTATGGAAACTGCGAGCCAAGGGTGGCAAGGCTGTTATTCACTCGTTTCGTGATTCCGTCGGTTCTACACATTCTCTGCATCCTTTTCCCCTTCATCTTTACCAGTCTATCTAGCTTCACCTCTCGACTTGCTCGGTAGTAGAAAGGTACGCACTACAATTTCTGCAATGCTTTTGCGGGTGGTCGCAGATAGTTACAGCTGTCAAGAGGCTAATGTGGCAATGCCCAGGTAGCTCCAGAGGGCATTGTGCACGTTCAACGCGGTACAAATATCCAAACGAGTTTCTCGCGTTGCGTTTCCTCTCTGCCGCGCTCTTCTAATGTATACACACGCTCCTGCAGCAGCAGCAAGCAGCTACAGCAGCAGCCACTGCAGCAGCATCATCACCACCACCACCGCATCGTGGCGGATGCGTTAAATTTTATATTGCTTTACGGGGGAAAAGAAACCCCACTATCGTATTATGAGACACGCCGTAGTGGGGGACTCCGGATTAGTTTCGGCCACCTAAGATTCTTTAACGCGCACTTAAATCTAAGTACACGAGAGTTTTTGCATTGCCCGATGTCGCACTTTCGTGCTCGAGCAACGACCTTGAAGACGAAACCACGACCTCGAGCAACGCCATAACCACTAGGCAATCGCGGAGGGCATGGAGGTGTCGACGTGCGGGGTGACCGCTTGCGTACTACTACTACTACTACTACTACTACTACTACTAACACTACTACTACTGCTGCTGCTGTTGCTGCTGCTGCTGTTGCTGCTGCTGCTACTACTACTACTGCCACCGCGTTATAACCGCACGACACAAGGATCGAAGCTATGCGTTCTGTGGGGAACAGACGACTCCAGGTGCTTCGGGTGGCTCATGTGGAACCGTGGCTCGAAGCGCTTTAACCTAGAGTGTTGCCTGCGACGTGCCGTCCAATCAGGCGTCGCCGACGTACTGCAAGAAGCCGAGGTTCAAGCGAGAATTGTAACTCTTCGAAGGGCGCCAACACCCTGGCATATCGCAGAGACGGCAGTGTGCTTGACTACATGCTTGATTGTTGATGAACTGTTGATTTAATGTTTGAGGATTGTGCATTTGGTTTTTTTCAATGTTGTTTACACTGTCTGAATTGCCATTGTCAAAGAGAATGTTTTTTTTTACACCCAAACTAGCCCATTGGGCTATAAGTCCCTATGGGGTCTGCTCACTGTGGACAAACTTCATGTTACAAAAGAAATAAAAGTTATTCAATCAATCAACCAGTCTTCCACCGGGCCGAATAAGGAGAAGACGAGTTCGTCTGTAATGAAGCAACCGACGCTACGCGGGCATGTAGAGAGAGAGAGAGAGAATGAAACCTTTATTTGAAGCAGTTACTTGTCAGTCGAGGTGGGAGGGTCCCTTATTCCAGGAACCCTCTGGCTTGGATCGCCCTCCGGGCCCGGGCGACGAGTTCGCGCTGGTCGACCAGGTCAGGTTTGGAGATCGCAGCCTCCCACGTTTCAGCGACGAGGTTTTGGTCTGCGTCTGCTGGGGCTGCTAGTTGTGCCGCTGTGATGGTTTCTCGGGTTTTCTTGCATTGCAGTAGGAGGTGCGCCAGGCTGTCTGGCACGTTGCAGTGTGGACAGGTGTAGCTGTATAGCGTCGGGTGGAAATGATGCAGTAAGCTTCCATGGGTAAAGGTATTGCTCTGGAGTCGCCTGTAGTCAGTGCCTTCGTTTCTCGTTAGTTTTGGATGTGGTGGAGGGTATACCCTGCGTCCAAGGCGATTGTGCTGCAGTAGTGCTTGATACGTTAGCGGTATTGGTTCTGTTTCCTCCGCTGATTTGGGTGGGTGGGACATGCCTAGAATCTCGTGCGGGGAGGCCCGGTTGACGCTTGCGCGGGCCGCGGCGTGTGCCGCTTCATTCCCCTCGAGTCCCTCGTGTCCCGGAACCCACATGATGCAGGTGTAGGGGGGAGGAGTGTCGCCACGTTTCAGTATGTTGATCGCTTTTATAGAGATCCAGCCCTTCATGTAGTTACGTGCTGCTGCTTGAGAGTCGGTGAAGACCACTATGGCATGCTCACTTGTATGGGTGGCGAGTGCTATAGCGGCCTCCTCAGCTGTGTCGGCGCGTTTGGCGAGAATGGTCGCCAACGCCAGTGTCGTACCCTTGTGGTCTGTGACGCTGATGGCGAAGGCATTTCGGCCCGGATACTTGGCTGCGTCCACGTAGCGCGCCTGCGGGTCGTTACGGTGCTTGCGTCTGATGGCGTTTACCCTGGCGAGCCACCTGCCTCGATGGTGTCCTGGATGCATGTTTCGAGGTATCTGAAGAACTTGTAGACATTCTCGGAGCTTCGACGTGATCTTTTCCTTACATTCGTCATCGTGTTCTTGGTTGGTTACGTATCCTGTGCGTCGGAGGACTGCTCGGCCTGTGGTTGTTAGCTTGAGTCTCTCGATCTGGTTGATGAGGTGCGCTTCCGCGAGTTCTTCCCAGGAGTTGTGAACTCCCATGCGAAGCAATCGGTCAGTGGAGGCGGTTGTCGGCAGTTCTAGGGCGAGCTTCGTGGCCTTTCGTATGAGAAGGTTTAGCTTTTGTTTCTCGGCTGTCTTCAGGTTGAGGTAAGGAGTTCCGTATGTAATGCGGCTGTAAGGGAGGGCTTGTACCATTTGCAAGGTGTCGTGCTCTTTTCATTTCATTTCATTTATTTTACCCTCAAGGTACATAGTACATTATAGAGGGGAGGGGCTAAGAAAATACAAAGTAAACATCGGTAAAAGTAACTAAAAAAATAAATAACGGCAGTAACAATTCTAAATTTTGAGTTGACATCCGATGATAATAAACAGAGGTACAAAAGATAAATACAAATGTGATGTACACAATGGTAAAGAGATTAAAAAAAAACATAATATGTACAGTAGATTTACAAAATGCATTGTTAACTTTTTGATCATGATGCTGATGAAAACTGATGAAAACGCTGCAATAAAGAAAGGTACATACACATAGGCAAGACAAATGGTAAGTATATTACAAAAGTTGAAAAAGAGGCCAAATATTATATTACAAAAGAGGCCATTGCGGCGATTGGCCACCCGTCGTATCAGATGAGTAAGCTGTGCCACGGTGTTGTGTAGCCTAGGGAGTGTGGCGGAGCCGGACCCGTCCTTGTCTATATCGACTCCGAGAATTCGAAGTGAGTCGACCTTCGGTATCGGGACTCCCTGAAGGAGGACTTGTGGGTCCGGTGCGTCGTGGCTTGGGGGCCGGCCCCGGGTGCGTGCCCCGAGCACTAACAGCTCGGATTTATCTGGGGCACAGTGGAGGCCGCAGGTGTTGAGGTATCGTTCGATGATGTTGACCGCCTCCTGAAGACGGGTCTCCTGTTCGCCCGTGCTCGTGCCTCTCGTCCACAGTGTGATATCATCTGCATATAGAGCATGGAATATCCCTGGGACGGTGTCTAGGAGGCGGGGAAGTTTGAGGAGGGCCACGTTGAAGAGGAGTGGCGAGACTACCGAACCTTGTGGCGTACCCCTGTTAGGTAGGTGAAATGTCTTGCTCCGGAGGTTGGCAATCCCCACCGTGGCCGTACGGTTGGTGAAGAAAGCGCTCATGTAGGCGTATGTTTTGGCTCCACAGCCGATATCTTCTAGGTTACGGAGAATGGCTTCGTGGCTCACGTTACCAAAGGCGCCCTTTACGTCTAGAGCTAGAATGGAAGACTTGCTGTGTTTGCTCAAATGGTCAAGAATATCTTCCTTTAGCTGGAAGAGGACGTCCTGCGTGGAAAGCATCTGGCGGAAGCCGAACATGGTGTGCGGATAGCGATCGTTTTTCTCGAGATATGTGGTGAGCCGCTCGTTGACCATGTGTTCAAGCAGTTTCCCGGCGCAGGATGTAAGTGAGAAAAAAAAAAAAAAACTCCAGTACAGCGCGCAGCCTCCCAGCTGCACGCACAGTGTCCGCAGCCTGAGACAGGCACGTGAAGATCAGCTGATCGCTCGGAAAATTACGCATGCGTACCCCCCGCTACTCCCCGAAAGCGAAGCCGAGTGGGGCCTGACGAAATCGAAAGATTACGCGTACGCGGGTCGACCCCGTTCTCTTAGATATGCGTGCGTGCTTATCGTACAGCCGTGAAAGGAGAGAGAGAGAGTAGAGAGAGAGAGAGAGTAGAGAGAGAGAGGAAGGTGGCTGGCGGAGACAGGTTCTGAGATCGCTGCTCGGCATGAAAGACTACACAAGCTTCGTTCGGATGACACCCGATACACATTCAGGCGGTGCGCATATAGTGATACACGTAGGGAGCCTATAGCAGACAGGGGAGCAGTTTTGAACCCAAAGGGAGCTCTTGGGAGCTCCCGGGTGACTCTAGGCGAACTACTACTTGTCCCACGTGACCACCATGGAGTAGTGGAGAGCAAAACGCGCAGTCGATCCAGTTAGCGGTTAACGCGGAATGTTTCGTTGCAAAGGCCACTGTACAGTCTTTGGCATGAACCTCGATCTACTTAGATTCCACCTATAAGGGGAAAAAACGTTTGAAAGAACTTTCCACTACCTATGCTGAACGATGTCCAGCGCAAAACTGCAAATTTTCGGAACGAAGTTACACATGATCGAATCTTCTTTTTTTCAATTTTTATTAAGTACTGGTAACAATAAATACGTGTCCTTGTCAAATAGACATATATAGCTATCTGGAACACCGTTCCACTTAGCTAAAAACTTCAATCAGGAAAGTTGTTTTACGAACCTCTACCTATAACCGTGTGGATGTTACGAGCTGTAATGAAGGGGTGCCTTGCGCGCTCAGCCGCGCCAGAACCTATAGTATAGTTCTATTCGAAAAATGTTTTTGCTGTACATTCGGCCATCATGTGCGGACTGAGGAGGACAGAATTGCCGAAAAGCGCCAGTGAAGAAGGAATTATTGTATTTTTTTTAATTAATAGAAGGGTTTTCGCTTTCAAACAAAATATACTGCGCGAAGCACAAGCAGACGACGACGCCTTCCAGATGTCTAAACACCTCACAACGCCGCCTTCGCCCGCTGCAGCATTGCCTGGACGTGGCCTCCGAAATATGTGGGCAACCGTCGTCGCGACTCTCAGAGTCTGCGCGGCGCACGAGAAACCTAAAAATGAGCGAAGTTTTGCGCGATTGCTCAGTGGTTAGAGCGCCTTCCTCTATCCTTGCCGTACGTTGGCGTAGGACCTAAGTTTGATTCCCCCCTCTGGGACGCTTTAGAGGACGGGCCTCTACCATTCTATCTACCTCCCTTCTGGACTGTTGTGCGTACCAGGCCCCTGACGCTGTGTGCCAGACGACAACAACAGCAACAACAGCTGCCATTTCTGCTGCTGCTGCTGCTGCTACTACTACTACTACCACTACTACTACTACTGCTGCTGCTGCTGCTGCTGTTGGACGGGCTCCGGATAATTTTCTACCATCCGTGGTTCCTAAAGGTGTATTCAATCCGGGAATGGTACCGCCGTTTCAATTCTCGTACAAAGCGGGACGCGGCTCCGCTGACAAGAGAATCGCGCCGCAATCAGCTGTTGCCAGCAGTAGCTGTTTTGACGAGTCGGCGTTCGCAGTCGTCCAGAATGTCTACAGGGGGCGTTCAAGTGGCGAAGTTGTTTAATCGAATACGAATATTCGAGAAATAGGTCCTCCGAATATTCGATAGACTATCGATGTTTCTTTTTTTAAATTTATTTCTAAGCAAAGTGAAGCGCGAAGTTAGCGCGATGCGCGTTCGGTGAAAAAAAATAAAGCTCATGTACATTATTTGACGCGTACGCGTGTTACCGCTCCCAGAAAACCGAGTACCATTGTAAATGAGCAACAACTGCTTTCAGCTATCTGGAGCGGCATGGCAATGTCAGTGACGAAACAAGCGAACCACAAGTGAACAGACATGCGTGCAGCGTTCTTTCAAGTAGAGAAAAGGCATAGCACTAGAGCGGAGCAAATTGTTACGAAGGGATGCAAGCATATCGTGAGGATGGCCATATAATAATAGGGTACACCTAAAAGCAAAACATTGTCACGGGGTTAAAAACAGTCAGACGTATATTTACAGAATATTTACAATAATTGCAGCAGCTGACAAGATGGTAGACAGCGGGCGAAGTCCAGAGCGTCGTCTTCTTCCGACCAAGCTGGCAACATCTTCTTCGTCAGCGTGTCACAATATTCCTCTTGAATGAATGGTAATTGCTGAGCGGGGCGTTGTCTCACCCGCACAGCCACTCAGGAACTGACGCTTGCGGGCAGCATCGTAAACGCAGCTCTATACCCCAACAGAATGAAACGAAACGCTTCGATGGAGGCGAAACGCAAAAACACCCTCGTAGTTAGATTTAGGTGCACGTTAACGAACCCCAGGTGGTCAAAATTTCCGGATCGAGACCTGCACTACGGCGTGCCTCATAATCAGAAAGTGGTTTTGGCACGTCAAACCCCATCATTTTTTTTAATGAAATGCTTTATAGGCATGCCAGTCAGTCAGGGAATGTACCCCGGATACAAAAAGAAAAGCTACAAGAACGTAGTTTGAGTACATCCAGGACTAAGTAAAGCAAGCACGAGCGTCACACAGAGGCGGCACGCAGGCACAATTTATGTCAGCAGTCAATTGCGAGATAAGAATATCGAAAGAATAATTCGGAACATGTGCTTCTTTACATCGTTCATCTCTCCCTCGATACTCCACTAAGTGTTCGTCACCCCTTACATCTTCGAACGAAACGAATATTCGACGTCAACTTCGAATAGCGATGTTACCGAATCGAATGCGAATCGAATCAAGCAAAGTCTAATTGATTCGCATCCGAAATTTCGAGTAAGCTCGCACACACGAGACTATAGACATGTCAGGTTCTATCGCAAACACGATCGGCGATTCGGTTCCTTCGTGCGAATCCCCCCCCTTTCAACGTGCACCTATATCTTTAAGTGTAAACTTTCTTTCTTTCCTTCTTTCTTCTTCGTCATGCCTTCGCAGAAATCTGACTGTCGCGGCTGGGAGTCCAACCCACGACCTCGCGCGGCGGACAAAGCTCCACCGCGCGGCGGACAAAGAACAATAATAAATATCCGCACGCGTGAAAAAAGAAATGCTAATACTCTCCTCTGTTTACAGATTCGTCGCTGCAGCTATACGGTTACGTGTCATCCGCGTACGTAAATCTGGCCGCTGCATGGGTCAACCTTTTCCCGCTTCCCGTTCAAACCCCCCCGTGCTACTTTCATCGCGTACGTCCACCACGTATATGCACGCTTGGTACCCGTGCATGACACGCAGCAGCTGTGGCAGGCAACATGGTGTATATATATACTACTCTCGGCTGCCCGCATGCTCACCAACAACAACGAACGCCGTCAAGGTTCCACGATGGGACACAAGTTAAAGGGCCCGTATATATACGTGCTCATGGCGTCGCACAAATCTACGGACGCTCTCTGTTCCTCGGTGGGGCATGCCCCGCCCAGCGTCTGAGTTTTTCTCTACCCTGCCATGTGTATACATCCGTATACAGTTGTCGTACGTAAATTTGAGCGTTCCCCCCGAGTTTCCTGTTTCCCTTTCGTGTATAACGTCGACGTCGTCTTATAAGCTTTTTTCCTCTCGCATCAATCTGCGGGGCCCTTGGTCGTTCTTTCTTGCCTCGTCTTCTTTTTTCTTTTTTCTTTTCTATTCAGCGGTACGTCACGGACAAACTGGCAATTAGGCCTGTCTGACCATTTGGTCCCACTTCCCTTTTTACATAACGTTCATTTGCATCCGCGAGACGCGAATGCTGCAGCATGAGCGCTCCTTTGGAAGCTGGTTTCTGAAAGGGACGTAACTTTCTTTACCGGCCGTATAGTATACTCAAGCTCCGGAAGGATTTTTTCGAGTAATTCGTCGCGCTGACTGACCGTGCGGAGTTTGTTGAGATCTTCTTTGGTTCTGCGATACCGAATCTTACGGGGGAACGTTCATAAGCGTCGAATCTGATGCCCAGCGAAAACTGAGCACCCAAGCTGCAACTGCCGCATCATATTCTACATGTTCCCCCGAGAAAACCAATGCACTTGCGACATCTCTCATTCAGCTTCTTAACTCACTGCAAATAATAAAAAAAAATTGTCTGCTGGTGTGGACGCTCAATTGCAGCATCAGTTGCGTCAAGGATACTCTCAAGTTGTCACTCTAGGGTGTTCTTTCTTTTGTCTTCTTTTTTTTTCTTTTTGAGACTGGGGTAAACATGGCAGTCAGAGGGAGGAGCCAGGTCGGGCGAATAGATTTACATAGTAAACAATATTGACAAAACAGCACGCAAAATGATGTGACGCTACAAAAAGAAGTTTATTGATTTACTAACAACAGTAACAGCACAGGTCACTTTAACTTGGTGACCGAAATCCTTACTGCCATCGGCGACAAAATCAACCGTACAGTCTCAGCCACTGATGTCGACGCAGGGCATCGCGTGCCAGGAAAGCCTGGTCAAAGGAATGTAATCGTACGGTTTTGCTCTCGAGCAAAAAAAAAGAAACTGAATTCACGAAGAAGGCGCCAAGGTCCCGACTGAATACCCGAAGTATAGGGTTTTCAGGAAAGAGCACGCAGACGATATTCGTCAATGAGCATCTGTCGCCAGACAATAAGCGTTTGTCCTCCAGGACGCGGGCATTAAAGAAGGAAGAAGGTTGGCAGTTCATCTAAAATTGTCAGATCAAGGCACAGAAATCTTCCGACAGGCGGGTATTTCGCATCGCTTCTGATTCTGATCCGTCCATTATTACCTACGTTGCGTAAGCCTTCCAACTTTCAATCTTTAAGTTGTGTCCAATGGCTTCGTACTTTCTACGTGAAGAACTCGAGGTTTATTTTTCATCGCCCTTCCGTTCACTACTCCATTTCTATGCGCGAAGCCTGCAAAAAAATCATGGATGGCATCAAACATTTTTTATCATCTACCCGTCATAATTTCTCTGTTATTTGCGTTAGTGAAACCTGGCTCTGCGCATATCACCATAACTTTTACAGCTTTCCTTCGTACTCTTCTGAATACTGCCACCGGGATAACAGCAATCATGGTGGTGCTGCCATTTTTGTATCCTCGGAGTTGCGTTTCCATAAGCGATCTGACTTGACACTCAACGTGGCGAACTGCAAATCTGTTTGGGTCGACTTTCACGATAATTTTTTTTTTCACAAGATAAGGAAAACCTATTAGTTGGTTGCATCTATCATTCACCTTCATCATCTGGAAGCGTGTTTTGCTTAGCTCTAGGTGAGCTGCTGCATAATTTAGCATTCGAGCAGAAATATGTTACTATCATGGGCGATATTAAAATTAACCTTTTAGGTGCATCCAACCCACCACGTAAGGACTACGTTAGTTGCCTCAATGGGTTCGGATATGAAACCCTAATTACGCTTCCAACTCGTTGTTTCAAAAATAAACAGGGCACACTCATCCACCACATATTATCCATCTTCTTACTAACCCTCATTGGGGTGTTGTCGAAGCTTCAACAACCGACCACCACCCAACATTCGTGCGCTTAACTTCTACTGCTGGCACTACCGATACAAACTTCACCAGAAAGAAGACTAGTTCGTTAATTTTTATTGAATTAATGGCCGCTTCAGACTGGTCCCCAGTAACGGCAGGTGAGAACCCTAAAACTGCTTATAACACATTTTCAAAAATAATTTCTGATGCTATTTCAGATTCCACGGTAGTAATGAACTGTAAAAAAAAGCGTTTTGAGCTTCTCGTACCCCATGGTTAGCCACCAATTTGCTAAATTGTTTACGGAAAAAATATAACATCTACAAAAAAACAGCCATTTAACACTGCACTTCACGAAAGGTATAACAAATATTCTAATTTACTACGAAAACTACTCAAACAGGCTAAAATTGCGCGTTATGAGAATGAAATGAAGTCTGCCGGTAATGATATGAAAAACAATGGAAAGTATATCAAACTGTTTTTTTGGGTCGATCCAATCGCAATACCAAAATAACTATGATACAGTCGGGAGATCTTCTCCTTGATAATCCCTTCGAAATTGCCAACTCCTTCATTAATTTCTTCTGTGCAGATAATGAATGGTGGGACGATCCATTGACCGAGACTTAACCCCTTGTGCCTCATAGCCTTTTCCTTCATCCCGCGAAACCTGAACGCATAGTCACAGTCATTTCCAGTCTAAAAAAATACAAGGTCTGGTCTTAATAATTTCAGCCCATCTCTTACAAGATGATAGCATACCTAATATCTGAACTATTTTGTCACATAGTGAACCTTATCTTTAAGACAGGAATCTATCCAAGTTCTTTGAAGAAGGCCAGAATAATTCCGGTTTTCAAGGAGGGTGATAAGCGTTTAACATCTAACTACCGCCCCATTGTTATACTTTCGTTCTTTAGTAGAAGTGTCGAAAAACTAATCGTAATACGCGTAACAAGTTATGTATCAAAATTTCGTATCCTATAACCAAATCAATTTCGGTTTATGAAGGTATACTCAACTGATTTAGCATTAATATTTCTAACAGACAATATTCGGCAGGCAATTGACACTGGAAATTTTGCTGGAGCATTATTTATTGTCCTTTCTAAAGCGTTCTGTTCACTTGTTCATAACATACTTTTTGCTGAATCAGACTATATGCATAACTAACCAGGCACTGCGATTATTACGTAATTGTTTGAGAGATAGAGAATATACTGTATCAATATCTAGCACTTACTCAGACCCTAAAACAACTAACATAGGTTTACCACAAGGATCTATATTAGGGCCTCTCTTGTCTTTAATATAAGTTATTGACCTCTCACAGTGCCTAAAGTCCTCTGACCGTAGCCTTTACGCTGACAACACTACTATCTTCTCTTCAGACAAAAGTCTTGATTCATTGATGTTCAAGCTTAACCACGACGCAGCTAACATTGTAACCTGGTGCAGACTAAATAGGCTACACATTAATACTGCAAAATCTAACTTCGTCATTTTCTCAGCTAAACAAAAGCTTATCTCAGTGTCTCCATCGCTAACCTTTGTTTTATCCTACTTTATCTATCTATCTATCTATCTATCTATCTATCTATCTATCTATCTATCTATCTATCTATCTATCTATCTATCTATCTATCTATCTATCTATCTATCTATCTATCTATCTATCTATCTATCTATCTATCTATCTATCTATCTATCTATCTATCTATCTATCTATCTATCTATCTATCTATCTATCTATCTATCTGATAACTTTAGCCTACTGATAGGGTACTGTTTCTTGGAGTGATATTAGATAAACAGCTAAAATTTGATCAGCATGTTTTATCATTAACAATGAAGGCAGCGTACGGGAATACAATACTAAGTAAAGTTCGCAATTTCTTTAGTGTGAAGACACTCATCTCCCTTTACTACGCCTTTGTTCGCACGCATATTAATTATTGCATATCATCACGGGGGAACACGTATCCCACACATTCATCCCCACTACAGCATACCCAAAATCAAGCGATTCGCATAATTGCACCTAGCAGCTACAGATCGTAAACATCTCCATTGCTCAGCTCTAACGGTATTTTATCGTTACAGAAACTCAATAACTTGGAATACTTGTTCATAAGTCTGTTAACGCAAAGCTCCCATTCCCTATTATTACTAACAGCCAGTATCCACACTCCACAACTACCCGTTTCACTTGTACCAGCAGATATTTATTACCAACACCTAGAACTAATTACGATAAATTTACCACCAATTTTTCAGCCACACTACTTTGGAACTCATTACCCTGTCATATTAAGATACTCTCTCATTTATAGGGAAAACACGTGGAAGGCGGGAGTTGGGGGGAGGGGAATTCAAGACGATAAAAAAAAACGAGAACAAGGTGAAAGCAGGAGCCAACTCCTGCTTTCACCTTGTTCTCGTTTTGCTCATGGTCTCTCATTTTCACACATTCAAATCACACCTCCGTAAATTTTTGCACTCAATATAATAATGCTATCGTTATCATTATATTAATAATTACTTTGTGTCATTATATATTTTACAGCGTTAGCTATGACTAATTTAATACGGTATCTTGCGTGCTTGCATACAGCTGTACTTGCATATCCTACTCATTTCTAATGGGAGGTCCCCTGTACAGTCTGTTGACTCTGGGACCTCCCTTTGTATGTATAATCCCCATTTGTAACTTTTCTTTATACAATAAAGAACTTTCGAACCGCGTACACTGATACTCATAGGTAAAACAAACAATTGTTCCGTCCGTCCGCACACGGTCACTGAGCATAAGAAGTTTGGATCCCTCAAGAGGGAAAAAAAATGGGGGGGGGGGGGGGAAACAAAACACACACACACATACAAAACACGAAAAGTTGTCAAATTTACTGCCTGTATACACATGACAGCGTCTTAATTCTCTATTTCTTCGACTTGACCCTTGAGTTTCTTCTCTCCCTGCTGCGAGAGGAGCGATTCCAATATGACAACATTAAAAACGCTATATGGTCCTTCCTCACTGCGAAAATTTGCCGCAGAAAATCCTCGGTGGGGCTTGTGAGATAGTGCGTAAGCACTCTTACCACTGGCCCATCTTGCCCATATACGTCTCAGACGTATCCGAACGCATTTGGTGGTATGGCGGCGACGTTCGCTGGGTTTCTTCTTTTTTTAGTTTTTTTTTTTGTTGATTTGTTTTGTTCCCTCAAGATATATATATATATATATATATATATATATATATATATATATGTAGTCATGTCATCAGAAGCCAACAAACACTGACACCAAGGAGGACAACGTAGGGGAAATTACTTGTGCTTAATAAATGAAATAAAGCAACGATAAATTAGTGGAAATGAAAGTGGATAAAAAAACAACTTGCCGCAGGTGGGGAACGATCACACAACCTTCGCATTTCGCGTGCGATGCTCTACCAATTGAGCTACCGCGGCGCCGTTTCCATCCACTTTCTTGGGTATTTATGTTTCCTAGCAGAACCCTGGGAATGTTAGCCAGCGCCACCACTCACAGATCTTGGCGGCGGATGTGGAACATCCTTTCTGCCGCAGGCGTCACGAGAGGGCGCGGTAGCTCAATTCTGTGATGTCATCCTAACTGCTTTTAGGGAAAGAGGGAAATAAAGGGCATGAAAAGCGGATCCGGATGGCTGTGAGAGAGAGGCTCGGACATGCAGACTCTAGCATGTAGCGTGCTCCGATAGTTGGAGCCGTGTTTGTAAAACTGAATCATGTATAGTTTTGAATATAAACATTTTTCTGTTCTTTTAACCATCGCTCGGAACCCTTCTTTCTCCCGGCAGCTGGCACGGCACCATTCATGGAACCTTCGTTGGGCGGACGGACCCCCGACTTTCACAACAATAATTTGGAGGACGCTTAAGCTTCGCCTTTAAGAGTGGAACGCGATAGTATTCAAAGATCCCTGACTGCTTCTCACGCTTCCCGGCAACTGGAGCGTATGTAACCGTAATGTTTACCGGGAAACGCTGGCCGCGAACGCTATGCACGAATACCAGCTTTGCGGTAGAAACGTGGCCTCTTGCGTGGGCCGCGGTGCGACGGAGGCGAGCGCCAGCTGGAGGTATTGCAAGGAACCGGGCGCGCCACTCTGTGGCCCCCGAGACACCCGCGCGCCGGCGCACGCAAATGGCGGACGCCGCGGCTGGTTTGTGAGTGGTAGAAACGCTGTAACATAGCTTTCTTTGAGTTTCCGCGTAACAGAATTATGTTTTCTCGTATAGTCAAATTACAGTCCGAGAGCTATCATGTTTGTAGGTTGTGCGTAAGTCGTAGTTTACGGTTTTTCCACCTATTTTATCTTGAAAAATTCAATTATTTCAGTAAATCCCATGCGTCACATGAATGACCTGGGTATGATGGATGGATGAATGGATGAAAAACTTTATTACGGTCCTTTAGGGCGCGCACTGGCGCGCAGCGGGCCGCTCCCACGTCGGGACGTCGGGACAGAGAGGCCGAGCCTCTCCGCCGCGTCGCGGGCCCGTTGGACAGCCCATAACTGTTCCTCGAGGTTGGGACTGTGTAGGGCCGCATTCCAGCGTGAAGAAGTGTTGCTTTCATCACCGCGTAACGCGGGACATCGCCAGAGCATGTGAGGTAAATTCGCCAAGTCATTGCATAGTGCACATGCATTTGCTGTCTGAATTTCTGGATACATATTGTGAAGAAGTAGGGGGTTTGGGTATGCCCCCGTCTGTAGAAGCCTTAGTGTCAAAGCCTGAGGTCTATTGAATTTGCAATGTGGGAGGGGGTAGATCCTCCGAGCCAAGTAAAAGTGCTTAGCAATTTCGGTGTACGAGGAAGGAGAGTCCCGATTGTCAGTACCCCCAGCGTCACGCTGCCCGGTAGCTACGCGGTTGATGATCCCTCGCGCAGCTCCGTGTGCCGACTCATTGAGGTTGGGCGGGGCACCCTCGATCTTTCCCATGTGGGTTGGAAACCAGACCAATGCGTGTGGCTTGATCTCCTTGCTTCCTAGTATCCCTAAGGCCAGCTCGGATATGGTTCCTTTGGCAAATGCCCTAACAGCTGATATTGAGTCACTGTAGATTCATGTCCTCTTGTCGTCCAATAAGGATGGCCTGGGTAGGAGTGGTTCGAAAACATGGTTCGACACCGGATTTTCTGCGACACGCGCTCCTTAAGGCTTTCGTGTTACTATACAGATGCCATTGGTTGGTGCAGGTATATATGTCGTGCACTTCCGCCGCCCAGCCCCACAGTCGCCGTTGTCCCATGCGCGTCTCCTACCCAGAGATGTTCCGTTTCGTCCAGTTCATTCACTACATGTACAGAGTGCAGTGTTGAAGGCCACCCTGGCAAGGAAGCTGCGAAGGTGCAGTTTGACGAGGCAGAGATCAAGGATCCTTGCGACAGAGATGCCGGAAGGCTTCAAAGAGCGTGCTGTGCCAGCAATCTGCAGCCGTACCGTTGCCGAAAGCCCACGAGATGGGCAAGGTTCCTAACGTCGCTCACTTCCTGGAAATGCCGCGCTGTTCCTTGCGTCACCATGTGTGGCCGCTGGTCGCGAGCTTATCGACACTGGACGCCAGCTAGGGTGTCGACACGCGGGCAAGATGGCGCCGACGACGTGTGGAAGGGTTTAACGGCCTCCTCACGCGCACGCAGCGTTGAGCGTGGCGATAGTGACAGCAAGTGCAGAATCACAGCGTGCTTGCGACCTTGGGGGGTTCTTTTTCGGACGCGAGAAGGCACTCCGTTCCAACGCTTGCCAGACGCACGAGTATAATTGTGGCTGACTGTGGCACCCAAGCAATCGTTCTCCGGTGCAGGACAGCCAGCGACTGCTCGCTCCTTGTAAGTCAAACTCGACTTCTGTCACCCGACAGTGACTGATTAGACCAACCGATTGATTGATTTATTGCGCGACTGGCCAATTCGTAGCCCTGTGGAAGTTCTAGAGGGAGAGAGAGAGAGACATAGCGCGCGCGCGCTCGTGCACGTGTCTGCAAATGACATGTGAAAAGTATGCAGTAAGCTATCTACGCATGCGATGTTTATGTACATCTGATGCTCACAGCACGTCACAGTACAGAGGCACCTCTCATGCGGTGGGGGTTCTAAAGTTGTGATGGGCTATCCAGGAACTCTGGAGCACGCACGCAATATGTATGTATATATGTATGTATGTATGTATGTATGTATGTATGTATGTATGTATGTATGTATGTATGTATGTATGTATGTATGTATGTATGTATGTATGTATGTATGTATGTCGTTTCTTTTCGCCAGGTGTTATCGCACCGTATAATATAGCATACTTCAATAAATGCCTACAGCCATTCTTCTTGAAGGAACTGTGAAAGTGCCTCGCGAAACTTGTTCTCTGTGATTCTCGAAAGTATAGCCTCATTCAGGCTCGTCTGTCCGGCAATCCCGACAGCCCTAATACCTTCCTCTCGTGTGGCCTTTGTCCCTGGACACAGCCACACGCTGGCCGTCTGCATGCCGTCTGCTGTACAGCAGACGGCGAGCGTCTGCTTTGCCAGCAAAGGCACTTTCGGGCGCTTCTCATCACGATCCTGACTCTTCAGTATAGCTGGGCACCAGGCTCGTATTACGGAAGGTGCGACGACCGCCCGGGACCCGATGCCTCCCGACAAAGACTACGGGGTGATAATATTTTTTTAAGTTTTACGGAATTTTAAAGAAGAAATCTCCAGTGCCAGATCGCATAATATTTGTCCTTTAGCTATGTAATCTACGAGGGCATCACTAGCACGAGAAAGGTGTTATACGAATGAACAGAAATTCGTTAATAACATTCTTATTGAATTACTTTGCAGCACATATTGCAATTTTCGAATTGTAGCCGGGGATGTTGCAAGACGTGTATTTACTTGAAATGAAATCCCGGGATTAGCACCAGTTTCGCGATATTATTTCCGATAGAGTGGGACGAAATTCTACATGGGCGTTCCAGTTACTTTTGAGCTTCAATGCATAAATGAGCGTTAATATTGTAAAAGAAAGTAAGTGGAACAACAGTGCATTGTTTTACGGTAAGTTTGATGGCGCATATCTCCGAAGTGGTGTAATTCTGTAAATTCATTTCTAGTGGATACGCCTTGCAAACTTGCAAACTCACTGGTTGCGATTCGTAAATTGTCATATGTGCCGTAAAGTAAATAATTAAGGAATTAATTAGCGAATGCTTGGTAGTTAGTGGAATGCGTGTTTCGACTTGCCGGTCAAGTCGTGAAAATGGGATGGACACTGGCGTGGCATTATTGTGTGTCACCTTTGCCTCCGCATCGGCGAGCTCATTTCCATGTAAGCCACAGTGTCTCGGAATCCACTGAAACCTTATGCAATGGCACCAGCTCTTAGGGGGACATCGTGTGATTCGATCACCTCTTGAGCAAGGACATAGTAGGGTCCTCGTCTAAGGGCCGAATCGATCACCTCAAGTGCCGGCTTGGAATCGCGAAATATAGTCCAAGTCTGATGCGGCTCCATCGATATGTAACGAATCTGCAACGGACGATCTCTTTAAGAAAGATCCGTATAAATTAAAAAAAAAAAAACGATCACTCCATATATGTTGGAGTGAGTATATATATATATATATATATATATATATATATATATATATATATATATATATATATATATATATATATATATATATATATATGTGCTTTTACAAGCAACACCGCATATTAGAGTTCCCGAATGTGCCTCTAGTCAACCTATTTACTCATCATGATAACTTAAAACACCACACTCGCGGCTTTCCTGTATGGCGTGTGACTCGATGTATGCTCGATATGAGTACAGTTTCCGTCGAAGCATTTCTGGCCCGAGAGCTCAGCTTCACCTACCTACCCTTGCTACACACTGTAGAATAACTCGTCTTCTCTTATTTATCAACAGAGTCACGTATTTAACCAATCACCGCGACACTTCAATCAAAACTGCAAATAATTTCCCCTATGCTCTGCTTGGCTTCATCGTACGTTGGCTTCGCACGGTTGTGACTAACAATTTAGCTTGGTCCCTTCG